>NW_009696027.1:29786-112252 GCF_000703405.1 Apaloderma vittatum
CCAGCTTTGTTGCCCTCCTCTGCACTCGCTCCAACACCTCGATATCTCTCTTATACTGAGGTGACCAAAACTGAACACAACACTCAAGGTGCGGCCTCACCAGTGCTGAGTACAGGGGGACAATCACCTCCCTTCTTCTAGCTAAGATTCAGACAGTTAGTCGGATGAACGCAAGGAATCAAAGCCTACCTTAAAAACACACTTTTCAGAGTAAATGCACAGGAAACAAGTGTTACCACTTTTAAAAAATAAACCCATAGGCTGTATTTATTTATCCATTTGAGAGGCTGTATCACAGCCAAATTCATTCTCCCACTGCCTTTTATTCCACTGTAAGGTCAAAGCAGCTGAAGCTGTACCCTCCCCTGAATTACTTCCCTTGGCAAGTAACTCTTATGTAAGGATGGAGTTACGGGTAACAGGTAATGACATCAACTTCATGAGGATTTTAAGAGAAAGATTGATAAAGGGAAGACAAGGCAAGGCAGGGCAAGTGAGGAAAAGAGAAGGGAAAGGGAATTTGCAAGTAAGTGTCTGTCCCTTACTTCCAAAGTGGGAATCTCCAGGAAGCAGATGTTATCCCTAAAGAGCTGTATTTATTGAAACATGCAAAAAAGGAGAAGAGTTCTGACAGATTATTTCTGGCCTTCTATGGTTTAGTTGCAGTCAAATCTGTCAATAAAAGGTGGACAGGGGACTTGAGGGAATATCTGCAAACATTCATTCTGAAGAGATCAAAGGGAACTTTACTGATGAATTTGCTGTCCTACTGACTTATATTTTTAGAAATTTTAGACACCTGGAGAGGTGTTAAAGATATGAAAGGATAAAAAAAAAGAACAACAACATTCTGCTCTTCAAAAAATGGCAAAACTCAGTCTATTACATCCTCCAAACCAAGCTTCAACACCTTTTAAAGGGGACAAATATTGAAAGAAAAGCAAAACTGTAACAGATCGATCAGCTTGATGGCTTTTTAAAAACATTTAGTTGTTCAGCTAAGCCACCAGGTGTTCCCCTCATCCTCTCAGTGTTCCTTCTTTCCCTTTCCTTCTTTCTTTACAGCTTCTTTGCTATGTCATCTTACATTAGACAGCAATTTCTTCAAAGCAGGAATCCCCTCTTAGCATTTGTACAAGTGGGAAAGACATCTGTCATGACTGAAGCCCCAAAGTGCTATCATGAGACAGAAGAGGAAGAAACAGGAGAAGTGAGTTTTAACAAGGGAAAGTAAAAATCAGGCAAACTGGTTTCATGAGGGTTTGGGTTGTTTTTTTTTTTAATTACAGTGTTAAAGCCCCTGATGTGTTGCATTTGGGTGCTGCATGATCAATAACTCTGCTGCCTATGTCCTTACCCAACTCAAAGAGATACAGGAAACAAAAAGCAAAATACACCAGGTTAGGGTGCAGTTTTCCAAACAGATTCAAGAAGCTCGGGTGAACTTGCTGCAAAACCAGTCTAGCTTTGTGAGCAGAGAAACAGGACACCACAATCCCACTTTAGCACAATCCTTAGACACGTGTTCAGATTTAAGCACGTGAGAAGGATCCTGAGGTTAATGGGATTAATCAGAGGTCGTGTACAGCAGTCAATGCAAGGCATGTTTTGCTTGGTATCACTGTAAAATATTGCAAAGATGAGGCTTTCTAAAGGAAAACATTTCCATTCTGCATCAAGTTTATTCTGATTGCAGCAAAGAGAAAAACCAATTGCCTTCGCCTTGCTCAGACCCTGAAACACCGTTCACAGCCATCGCCTCCCTTTTACAGAAGTGTGAATAACGCAAATAAAAGCAAAGATCCAAACCTCAAAATGACATCTTAATAGCAGATGCCTGTCCCATCCCTGCTTATGCCAGCAAGCACTGTTCTATCAACACTTCTGGATACCTACCTGGACCTGGTTCATAGGTCTGAGTACTCCTAATTCACATTAACAAGACCTAGACTTGCAAAAAATAAGGCAGTTTACGACTATTTTCTCTCAGTGGCAGCAGTGAGTTTAAGGCCCTAGATGGAAGCTATGTTTCTTCCCTGCCTGGGATGTTGAGACATGAATCCATATGCCCCAGGTAAATGGCTTGAAATTGGCCAGTTTTCTGGAATATGAGTTTCATGAGTCAAAAAATATCCTTGATCTTTAGCCTATTGGTTAGGATATTTAGGCAGTGATCCTATCCTGTCTTCAGTCCTGGTTATGCACTTGACATTTAATGGCATTTCATAAAACCACACAATGATTTACATGAACAGAAGCCCAAGCTTCAGTGGTATAATCTTATTTTTCATCTGCATGGTGCAAAAAGAGGAAAAGGAGAGAAGGAATATAAAAGTGATGAAACAAAGAGGAAAATTCATCCCTGTTTCTATGCTGTTTATGTGGAAAATTCAAGGAGTGTGCTGCTTTGGGTTCGTAGGAGGTGATTTCATCGATACATTAGCCTTGGTGTCAATGGTCTGAGACACACAGTTGAACTTCACACACAAAAAAATTCCGGCTGCTGCTTAATTGCCAACACAGAAGATATTATCTCTGCTAAAGCATGAGCCCATGGTTTTCAGGAAATTGGTAGAAAAAGCTGTGGGAGGAATAAAAAAAAATCCCATCTTGTTTGCTAAATCAGTTGGTGGATGTGGTAATGTAAGGGCTGAACTCAACGAAAGCCATGCTGGAAATTGTGCAGTCGCTTTTCCCCAAGCTGAGCTCAAGACTGTGTGGTCTGTCCTGTGAAAAGTAGATGAGAAATCCAAAAATAAACGGGCTGACAGTAAGTTGTGATAGCACGCTATACATATGTAAATCGTTGCTGACCCTGAGAAGATCTGCCTCCGCTTTATGATAAGGTCTGAAACCTGATTGAAATTTTTCATAAAGGGCGTTATTTTGGAGGTGATCCTTAAATGAGCAGAGCAGGAAAATCATCAGTCTCTTTCCCCAATAGTCAGAAAAATAGGTTACTGGTGAGAGGGACTTTGACCAAATTAATTTCTTTAGAATTCAGCCGCTGGATTTTTCTGTATCGCAGAGCCCTCTTTAATGACTGCATAGTTCTGGGGCACAATTAAATAATTATTATTATATTGATAATGTGCAGACGTTTCCTAATTTTACTGCCACTGTTGCTTTAATCTAGCTGATAAAGACCTTTCACAATGAAATATTAATAATACTAGAGTATGCTGGATGCAGTATTGCATCACTGTCCCTTACTGCGTCCTTTTTAACATCAGCGTGATGATGGAGCAGAATGACACCAGTCACCTCCATGACACATGCGTCTAGGCCATTAATATTTTTACTTATTAGTAAAGCTAACTGAAACAACAGAAAGATTCGGAGTTTGTTCCCACATCACTCAGCTACAGAAGTGTCTTTTTCAGTTTTTTTGAGTAGTATGAGGGTTTTCTAGAAATTTAAAGCCAATATGATATCCATTTTGCTGTGAGTGTGCCAGGCAGACAGCTGGAAGGGCTTCCTCTCTGCTCTACATGTAAACTCTCTGTGTAGCTTGGAGGAGAAAGGGGAAAGCTGGGAGATCAAAAATGCTGTTTATGCTGGTGCCTCTGCACTTCAGCTGCTCAGTGATATTCAGATCAGACCCATCTTCCTAGGATGATTTTCTCCTGACTCCTATTGATTCAAATTTTTGGCTGAACCATTTTCTTGCTGTTTTCCCAACAACCCTGCCCATCTGAGAGGCTGCAGATGTTTCAGCAGCAGCATGATCCCTTGGAAGAAGGATCACAACAAGCTTCAAGGCTGCCCGTGGAGCAGCTTTGCTGCTCATCATGCTGTGCCAAGTGCCCCTCAACAGCTGTGGGGTTTACCTACTTCCTTTCAAACATCCTATCTATGCAGTGGTAAGGGCCAGCCTGCATGGGAGGGACTGTCCAAAGTCAGTCAGCTGTCTCTAGTAAGCAATGTTTCCAACTCCATGCTCCTTCAGAATAATTTGGAAAGCCCTGGAGAGCCCATTGTTTCCATTGTTCTGCTTGTCCACAGTTGTGTCTGCACCTGCTGCCCGCCCTCATCTTAACTCTGTGTCCTCACCTACTAAGAGTAAATCCTTCTCCACCTCCCACCAGTCATGCTCCAAGCTGACTCAAGATCCCTTCCTCCAGGGGAACTCATATCCCATCTCCCTGTCTTGAAAGGTCATCCCTTCCCACCACCTACCTCAAACTCTCTCAACACTAACTCTACTCTGAAGAGCAGAATGGGAGAAGTATATCTTTTACGTGCCTGAACCACCCTAACTGTTAGGGTTTTTTTTTCTCCCCGACCCCCTTAACTGCTGCCCTTAAAAAAACACCCAGTGGCAGAGGCTCAAGGTGGAAGATGGCTGAAAGGCAGCTGCTCTAGATACAGAGGAAAAAGGACATCTCTCTGTCCTCACTCACAGTCTTCTTCTGGAAATGCTCTTTTGAATGAGCTCTCTTTTCCACCCCAGGATAGTAGGTGTTTCCGCATGCTGTCCCTTAGAGTGTTTATATGCTGTGCTAAGTAAGCCATCTTTCCTAAATTAGCTCTGTAGCTTTTCCCCACCCTGTCTCCAGGTACATCTTCTTCCTTCCCGTTTCTTTCTCCCACCTACAAAGGGAGAACATTCCTGATTTAGTCATCTCTGAGTTTCTGCCTGTGAGAGTGTGTGTAGGGCTCATAAATGGAAAGGACAACTCCAGGACATGAGTACTCTGCTGTGTTTGAGCCAAGACTGCTGGAGGAGAATGAAGGAAGCAGGATTGGTTACAGATTCAGCTGGGGTCAGGCAGGTCTGAATTTATCTTCTGTACATGACAGGCTGCAGCATCTGTTGGATAGACAGAACTTCTCTTGACTTTCTAGAAAGACAGATTGTCCCCAATCTCTCCTGTCCACTGCCTCAGCTCCGAGAAGTCTTGCTTGCCCTCATGAAGGGCAGAAACCAAGCACCAGTGGCCGATAAATCCCAGCCAAGCTTGCCATGTTGGCATGTTCCAGAAAGACTCTCTTCATCTATGCCTGGCAAGTAAAGAGATAGATTGGGGATGCCATGGATGCTGCATCCAGCCAGCTGACACAAATCCAGATACACTGCTAGTCCGGGTACTTTGGACCTGCATTTTCCACTCCAGTATTCATGAACCTGCAGATCAGATTCTCACCAGTCTCTGTAATCTCACAGAGTCATGAACAATTATCCAGATAAACTCAATACTTTGGCCACTACTTAATGTTATTTTTGCCAAGCTATAAAAAAATGTACAGGAGGAATCGGACACTGCATTGATTATGGTGAAGAACTCCCTCTGGTAACCACGGTACAATCAAATCAATTAGCTGATGCTCCAAAGAATCAATTCCAGGTACCTTCAGGCTGAGATCCATACCTGCTTTTAGATAGGAATTTATACAGGCAGTGAAAAGGAAAAAAACTTCAAAAAATCTGCTTGCTGTAAAAAGACTTGAAGAAATTTCAAATGAAAGCATTTCAAGGTGGAACATAACTTAGAATTAGTTTTTATAACAACTAGCGTTGGGGCAGTAGACATTTAACACCCACAAGAATTTAAAGGGGTTGTTTTATCTGCTGGAAAAAACCCACTGTACTATTCCACTAGCATGATCAAAACAGGTTGAAATTTATAGGGTGAAGGAAGCAAGTTATTTGCATTGGATCAAAATCACCTAAAAGTTCCAAAGGGTTGTACATACAAGACATATAGGAATAGGACATATGAAGATACGAGGTTTCATGCTTTGTGTTGAACAAGGTGAGATTGGAATCTTGACAGAATTTCTTCTCTTAAACCAAGTATTTTCTTCATAAATGTATCTACAGCTGGTGTATGTAATCCAGTAGTGTGTTCAAAGTAAAATTAAAGAAGATTTATAAAAACGTACTCAACTATTAAAGCTCCATTGTTTCTAGACAAATCTCCAAAATCCTCATCAAATTCAGCCCCTATTTGCAGCATATGTAAGAACATTAGAGCTTCTTTTACCCTGCCTTGAGGTAACTACCCAGACTTTCAATCTGAGACTGATTTATTTATTACCTCCAGTTAGACATATTAAGCCCTTTGCTATTCTCATTAACAAACAGTGGTTTCCCTGTGCATTACTTCAACGGCCAACTATTTTTATAATTACCTTGCAAGTTTTAGCTCAAAGTAACACTCTCCTGTCTTAAGGAGAATTAACAAATTCAGCCTTTGGGCTTGATCCAAGTGAAAATAGAGTGAAATTGGTGGAAAGGCTTTCATAGACTTCAATGGGTTTTGGAGCAGCTCCTATGCACATGCCCTAGTTTGTACATAGAAATGTGGTTATTAGTAATCTCATCTGTGGATCAGCAATATCATTGTTAGAGAAGCTAACATGGCTTACTACTAATCTGTGCCAATGCTTTTCATTAAAATGTTCTGCTTTCCATTTTGCATAACTCTGCAAACTTTTGGTGGTATTAGGAAAGGTTTTCCACACTGGTTGCCTCAGGTCGATTCATTTCAGTATAATCAAAAGCAGTCCAGGCTTCTCTGAGAACGCTCTTGGGGAAAAAGAGGGAAGGAAAGTCCAGTTTATTAGTATCACATACTGGTATCCTTTTTTTTTCCAAGACTCCCCATCACCCCTTTCCTTAGCATGAGAGATTTCACGTTTGGGAGGAAGAGTGGCATTTTTGATAGCATGTTTTCCAGTCTCTAATTGCTTGTGATTTTTAGATGTAATATTGTTTCTTGGTCCCCTGTTCTAACCTCTGTCAAAGAAGTGTAGGTTTGGGGAGAGAAAGAATCCCTTTTTATTTTGTACTTTGTTATTTAATTGCCACTTTCTACTTTTGTCTAGGTGAATCACAGATTTGGCAAACGCTGGAATCCCCATGCCCTCTCAGGACAGCACAAGCTATGTGATGGGTAAGGCCATCTTCCTAACAATGCCTACGAGAGCTCTGAATCCCTTCCCAGGGTGAGCTTTACATTTTAAGAAGCACTCACCTTTCTGCTATTTCACCGGGCAGTTTTGTACCAAAACCTGAGGCTGTCATTCTTGTGACTCTACTTGTCTGCCAGGAAGCAAAATCTCCGGAGAGCTGGATTTCACGTCACTAAAAAACTAACAATGTGCTTTGATACCTCTTTGATTGTGGTCTGGACCTTAGTGAGATACTTTTTTTCCATGTACTTTCATGGCAATGACACTAATGGTGCCTTTCCTGTACCAGATCTTCACATAGGTAGATTTGGCCATGACTCCACGTTGTCCTGTACCATATGATGGCTGGACAGAGAGAAAAGTTTGGAAGTTACACTACTTATTGTAAGCACACTCAGACATGAGGTGACACCTCTATGTTCAGCTGATACGAGCAGGAGGCACAGGGAAAATATGAAGTGACCAAAAGATGGCATCTCATGTCCCAAGTCAGGCAGCAGAAAACCTAGGACCCTTAACAGACACATACTGTGCTGTAGGACTATGATGAAAAGGCAGATGGTTATGAAACTGGGTGGATCCTGACGGTGCTCTAGCTGAAATGAATCCAGTATCTAAACTGGCTTGTTTGAAAACCAGTTGTCTGCTCATTGTACCAATCTCAGGAACAGCATTCAAATGCAATGGATTGAAAAGTTTCAGTGGGATTTTTGCAACTCATATTTTTATTCTGTGGGCAAATTACCACTGAAAATTTCAAAGAAAAGGATCTCTCTGATACCATGACCAGCACTCCTCATCTCCATAGGCTCCACATACACCAGTGAGCTCTTGCTGAGCTGACAGTTCAGGCGGCACAACTGTATTGTTGCTACTATACCAATCCATTTCTTTGTGAAGTACACAACAAGTGTACAGCGCTATACAAAGCTGTGTTCCCTGCTGTGTGGTGCTGGATATGTCAAAAGAAAGAAAAAAGAAAGGCAAGAGAATTCCACTATAAGTGCAGAAATGTTTATTGTTGTTGTTCTTGCACAGCTCTGCACCCAATGCAAGACAATTCCCCTCTCATTAAGTCATGATGAATGATAGATATGGCCAGCGGCTAAGACTAGTCCTTAGATTAAATGATGTGAGAAATGTTTCTCTACCACCAGGCAGGTGAGATCATTTCTTTTTCCCATTATACTGGTTTCTTCTCTCTGTTTCTGAGTAACACAGCATGACTTGATAGTTTCTGCCTCTAAACTATTGACGTATGTTTGCCTTGAGAGGGGCCTCCTAAAGTGTGAAGAATGGGCCAAAGAGCTCCTAACTACTCACAGCAAGTGTGGCTGTTAGGCTGGAGCCTCTGTAGTGCTTAACCCTTTGCCAGGTGTTACAGAATTAGAGGACTTCACCAGTTCTTGTAGAATTTTCTTCTGGAGAAACAAGAAGGCAGCTATCCTGCTTTCTTATCTAATCAGCTGCAGTCTCCCTCAGTCTCTGCATGTCTTTGAGTTATCTGTCTGTCCCACTCCAGAACTTATCTTTGCCCATTTTTAGGTGTAAGGAACCACCTGTAACAGTACTAAGCAGTGTCCATCGGAGAGGAAAACAACAACGCTTCTTTATTGAAGTAGTCACTTAGAAGGTTTTGGTGGACTGATGCTAAAGAGAACAGAATTCTGTTAGTAGTGCTATTCCCAATTGATTTCAACCACGAGAAAGCTGCTCCCTCACTGTACTTCTCAGTCAACGCCTTGTTGTTGAGGCCTGACTCTCCACAGATTTCCCCATATATCAAGTTTCTGTGTGCAAAATTGAACAAAGCTGTGCATTTTTGAAGGATTGAGGCCTTAAGTCTGCAAGGGTTCTGATTAACTATGCGGTTGATCAGAAGACATCTAGGGAGAAAATCAAAGTGCTGGTGCCTTAATCACCCATGTCTTGGTGGTGGTATTCAGTCAGGTCTTAGCAGGTACAAGTTCTAGGATTTTTTTCTTTTCATTCTTAGTTGAATGAAAAAAACCACAACAAACCCTATGTGCTATGAGTACCACTGCAAGCACCATTTCCCTGTGCTTTACTAGCAACCGGAGCTTTTACTCCTGTTTCAAGATGAGACATGGAAAGACAGAGAGTTATGCAAAGCTGGATTTGTAAACCTTGGATGTCTGACCTGGACAGGTCAGTATAGATTGCTCGCAAATGACAAAATGGAGTTGGAGGCAAAAGGGCAAATTCTCAAGCTTTAGGTTATTTGAATAAAATAACCATTCAATTAAAAAATACCTTGCAATCCCTTGGAGAGGGATGTGAGTTGCAGAAGTTTGGTCTGGATCTCAAACTCACTAAGAGTTCCAGGGTATTTATTCCTGTCTAGAGTTTTGGCTTGGATTGTTGGAGGAAAGAGTCAGTCATGAATTTTGGATCTAACTTCAGACTGTTCTATCATAAATCCAAAAGAACTGGACGTTCTCATGCAGGAATTACTATTTTTTTAAAAATGCTATTCAATTCACTCAGCATGACTAAGGGCATGTCTTTATGGATGGGCAAACAACTTCTTCCCACTCATCCCGATGGCCAGCTCTTTTCCAGGGCTCATATGTCCAGCTTGACATGGTGCTGCATATGGGTACTATCAAATAGACAGAGACTTCATAGTAACTGCTGTAAAGTGAACAATAATACTTGGGTCATTTTACATCCAGTCCTAATATTCAAAAATTAGAGTACAGTCTTTTAAGATTTTAACAAAATAATTTCACCTGGATTATATGTGTGTGTGGATATGTGTTTTCACACACATACAAAAAAAAAATCACATTCACATACACTTTGACTCTGATCCTATGAAATTCCTACTCATTTGAATGGCACTCTTCCTCCGTCTAAGTGCTTTGCTGGATCAAGGCACAGCCAGGGAAGTGGAATGTATTTCCTATATTAGTCTGATTACACAGCAGAAGGGATTGTAATTAATATCTACATTGCATTCAAACTTATTCAATCTGCAGTAGAAACAAAGCTGTAGTAGAAGTACCTATAGGCTTTTTTTCAGAGTGCTTTACCTATTAGATGCTTAGAAAGTCTCTTGTCAACACCAGAAAGCTTAGATATAAAGATAGATGGAATGTATATAGAAAAGACACCACTATCCGTAACTGAAGTTTCACACTTTGAATAGAAACTTTTCAGCTTAAGGGGAGAGTACCAGTCACTTAAGAAAAAGAGATCTTGGAAAGAAACACGTAAAGTTCTCATCTCCATCTCTAATTCCAGTATGCATAGGATTATACCAGAAGTGCTGACTGAGTGTCCTAAAATAAACAGAGAAAGTCTCTGCGACTTGAATTAAAGCCATTGCATTTTCCTAGCCAGACATTTCAAAAGTATTTCATTTCCCAGCGCAATAATTGTGAATCCTATCAAAAGATCACATATAAGGCACAAACTTGTAAACCATTTTTAGTCATTTACAAAAGGATCTAGCTAGCTCAAGTCCTGCTTCAAATGAGATCTAAACCCATGAAATTCATCAAAAGTCCCAGCCTGTGTATACATCAAGCCTGCATTGCCCTGGAGATGTCTAAGTACGCTAAGCCTGAAAGATCTCTGGCAGCATAGCTATGGTCACCAACCACCACCAGATGGCCTTGATCTAGAAGATGATGGCCATCTCACCTTTTCCTAGAGGTGCAAAATTGTGATCAGGGCTGCAGTGAAGATATCAGTACGTGATGGTGGAGGTGTCACCATCCTCATCACATTTCTCTAGCAATTCAATGCTCACCCACAGTGGGATGCTGTAGCTTATGTCTGCTCTGTCCAGTTGAGACTAGTGTCCCTGTTTCCTATCTCCTGAGAGGTCCTTAACAACTAACATATAAGATAGGCTAGAAATTCCTACTCTTGCACCCTTCTCTTGCAGCTGGGCTATGTCTGCAGGCAGGAATGTAAAAATTTCCAGGAGAGAAAAGAGGTTGAACGACGTTTCCCAAGGACTAGGTCAAAACTGGGGAAAGGAGTGGCTGCTGGTCAAGGGAAAAGACCTAGTCCTCAGGTCCCTGCTACAGACTTCTCCACTGATATCCCCAGTTAATGAGTTAAAGAAAACTGTACCGGATTGCCAGGAAACTGGGCCTGAAGCCCAGTTTAGATTTCCTCCAGCTAAGAGCCCTTACAGTTAGGCTAAAGTTAGATTTCTCCTTTCTCTCTGACTAGCCCCTATGACTCTGCCGGTCCTGGCAGTCCTGCAGCCCTAAGAGAGCAATAAAGGCAGAGATAGTCCAAGCACTGTTGGGTAGAGACTGACATGGACAGAAGGGATGCCATCCCCATTCTGCTGAGCACCACTTGGAGATGAGGGTCTTCTTCCTGGCTGGGTATGATACTGTACAAAATAACAGCATTGCTATTGTCACCACTACACACTCTTTTTTAAGCCTGGAAGACCAGATTCCCTGCTGAGTGGTGGCACTCAGGGCTTCCCACTGCCTTCCAGTCTGCAGTAACGGACTCTGTTATAAGGAAAGGTACTTGAATACGTTAGGCAACCTGGACTGTATCACCTCCATTCTTCCTCGGGATAAGACATCTAAAAATCCAATGAAATAGCATACAAATCAAGCAGTGACACTTGGCCAATGACTTTCTGGTCTAATATTAAATGCTCATGGAGAAGAAAAGCCCATCTTCATGTAGGCACAGCACAGGGAATGAACATAGTCCTAGAGCAGAACCACACACATCAGAGGAGGTGCCATCCCATTTCTGGCTCATTTCTTCTGTCATTCAAAAGCAAGGACAGAGTATCTCACTCCCCAATTCTCAGTGCCACTGAGCACTAGAGGAAGCTGTTTTTTCCATCTTTTCACAAACAGGGCAATAGTCTTTGCCAGATTGCAAGAAAGGTTCAAAGTTCCCAGAACTGAGCCTAAAACTGAGCAATCTTGATGATGCTGATTATGCATCATCAAGCACCTTCATAGTGAGAGAAGATCGGGACATAAAGGACTTTTTAGCAAAGAAACTTTATTAAGAGCTAGAAGTTCTACTCATTTTAGGTAGAAAAATGTCCATACTCCTTTCCTTTCCTAAAAGCCAACTAGTGCAGAAATTTAGCAGAATACCAAGAATAAAGAAAGATTGTGTTATCCCAGCCAAAAGGAGATTTCTTTCTGGAAGAGAATTTTTAGCCAGATGTAGCACTAGGACTGGTATCGTAACTATGTGATTGTTGTCTTTTTTGTTGTTGTTTTCATGAACTGTTCTGAAGGCTTTCTGGCCTTAGAAACGAATAAAATTTTTTCTCAGCTTCTATAGCCACTGAAGGCTCAACAGTCTTATAAAAATCAGACTACTTTTAGTTGATTATGTGTAGATTTTAGTGGTCTGCCAGTGAAAACAAATATTTGAAAACGTTGGTCCTACCTTGAAGCAAACCTTGTAGCATTCCTAGGCTGGACGGTCACAGTTTGTGCTTGGTGGACACGCAAAACCTTCTAACATTTATTTTCCTTCTTAACTGTAGCATATGCAAATATTTTCCACACGTCCTGCAGAAAAGTATTTAGAAGTAGTTTCTGAGTATTCCATTTAAGAAAATACATTCTGGTTCTCTTCAAAACAAAATTACTATTTATAAATTTATTTGGTTGTTTTCATATTATTTTATGACAACTCATTAGCAGCTGTGGCTTATACCTGTCATATAAATGGGTCACAGCACAATTATCAAAGTGTGTATTTTTGTTCTTAAAGTCTGAAAAGCAGTTGTGATTTAATATTGATTGAGGCATCCTATTTAGCAGCCCGTCCTCTTGGAGTTGTAATGAAATAGCTTCGTACTTCGAACAAGGAGAGAAGATGAGATTTCAGTGTACTAATTAGAAGAGTGACTGTTCTCAGATTCTTAGAAAAGATTCCAGAGTATCACAATAAATGATACAGAAAAGGAATGTTTTTCTTATTTAAGCATATAAATTGAGCTTCTCTATCCTGAGTTTTTTGGTGAAGCCATTTTATTTTCCCCACTGACTGTGATCAAGGCAGTCTAAGCATGGGAGACACTCACCCCAGCACAAACAGATAGAACACGAAGAAATATTCAGAATACAACTCTTCTGAGGGCCAGGCTTCATGTTGCATGCATGGCCGGATTTGCTCATGGCTTGCCCACCAGTCTTACTGCTGCAATTCACCCAGCCATGTTTTGACCCCTTTGTAGAAAAGTCCTGGAAAATGCCCGTGTGGGAAACTGCTGATGGTTTCTGGACATTCAGATTGCTTAGCTGATGCCCACCCTACAATTACTGGGTCAAATGGAATTCTCACTTCTTCAAACCCTTCCTCTAATTTAAGGTTCAATCCTGTTTCACATGTTAGCTATGTTTTCCTATTTTCATGAGGGGCAGAATTCAAGTGTTGAACTGAAAACCATGGAGGTCTCTTCTCTGGGGACAATTAATCTGGTTCCTGAATTTGGATCTGATTTGACACCTGGACAACCACTAACATGAGTGGGAGAGATCAAATGCAGAAGTTGGGCTTGGCCAACATCAGGACGATTATTTTGGAGCCACTTAACTCTGTGTAAGCCCTGGTCCAACTCTTATCTTCCCAATGGCTCAGCATCCTGTAGGTCAATGATTCTGCTTTTGTTCTGCTTTCATTCGCATACACCTTTGAGGAAAATACACTTCAATAATATCATCACAGCTCCCATGCTGGTCATGGTCAGAGAGAAGACAGCGAGTTTGTGGACTCTTCATTTTACTCAGTAGGTTTCTATATCATACTAAAAGCTGCATGCATAATGACATACACAGAGAATACCAAAAGTGTACTGCTGCTGATAAAATACAGCATTTTTCAGGATTTCTCTTGCATCCTCCCTTCCCCCTTTCCTATTGAAAAAAAAAAAGAAAAAAAAAAGAAAACGAATTGGCAGCAAAATGAAAATCAAGATTCAGTGTTTATCTTCAGAATCCATATGGTTTAGGTAGCTTCAATGTGACCTTCTACTCAGGTCTGACCTATGAAGAACACAGCTAAATTATGTATAATGGTTTTGTGATGAAATGCAATGCCAATTATAGGAGTGAGATGAGGCCATAAACATACTGCACATAAAAATCAGAGTAGGAACTTAAATCCCAGTCCCAGAACCAAAAGATTAGTGCTCTAACCACTGACTGTAGTCAAAGCTTCCTTCTGGAAATGAAGGTTAAATTTCTTCTTGTTTTGCTGCTGTGCGGTCAGAAGAGTAATTTAAATGCTTTCAGTAATATGGAGGTTAGAGTTTTCATCCTTTTTCTGTGGGAGGTTTTCTACATTTAGTACAATATTTTTCAATCAAAATTCAGGCAGTTTACTTGTAAGGCTAAAAATGGATAATGACTTTTCGGTCAATTGCTTTTGACTGTCAATATGAAGCCTGCATTACCATTCCACAATATCATTAAACAATCAATAGCAATTAGTGTCTAGTCAAGCCTGGTGTTTTAATCACTTAAATCAAAATGCCCATAATTGTTATTGTATGTAAATATTTGAAGATGTTTATAGTGGAGATGAATTTTACCCATCTATCCAAGACAACTAGAACCAGTGAGCGCAAAGACAGGCTTTAAGCCTCATTTCCCTTCTCACTGAAACTGGGGCAGGAAGGAATGCAATGTTCCCATGTCTTGGGTGAAACTCTGCCCTGTCAAGGGTTATATGAATTTGTTGTTGGGTGACCATTTTGTGCTGGGGCTGTCAAAGCTTTGGTCTACCCGATTTCACAGGGGCTCAGGAAACGCAGAGCCTGCATAGTGCATTCGAGCCATGGGCTGAATTTGCTCTCTATATCACAGATTAACACAGGCTTTTTGTACACAGAAGAGCCCTTTGCTCACAGAGGTCAACATGGATTATTTCAAACCAAAATAGCATCCAGACACCACAGAAGGAACTGGAACTCAGGGTGGTGGTACTGGGGACACTCAGTATCTCAGCTTACACGGGGGTATTTTCTGTGCTCATTCTCCAGAACATGTAATAGGATTTTGTATTTAGGGACGTTTCACTGATAGTGTTTAGTGCCTGTAGCACTGATCCTTAAGCAAATGACAAAGTGACTCGCTGGCTTTAACCAGAGCCATCTCACCTGAGCACAGGAGCTACATGATCCTGCTCTGTCAGGGGGGCCGGACTAGATGATCTTTTGAGGTCCCTTCCAACCCCTGACATTCTGTGATACATGCAGTGCTGCTGTGAAACTCACTGAGGTCAGGCGGGAGATGAATTTATCCTATTAAACAGACCAAGAATCTCACCAAGGAACAGCATGTGGGTTGCTTTTTAAGGGAAGGGGCTAAAGCCTCACAAGCACAGTTCTGGGAGCCAACTATGTGTTCCCCAGCCTTCCACGTCCACGTTTATAAATGTGAGTGACGAGTTCATTTGGTATGATCCATCACCCACTCTCCTCCATAGAACAACTCCCATTGCCTTTGGGAGGGATTTGCCATACCTAGATACTGACCAAAGTCCTGGGTCCCATTTTGGAAACCATATGGGAAACAACAGCAGGAGAAGGTGCTTGGAGTTGCCACTGTTAATAGTCTCAGATGGTTAAAAAGGCATTAAAAGAGTATTAGCCGGGCAAAGAGAAGTTTGGAAGAAGGATATAAGGGTTGTTTATGATTTGGGTGTAACAGGACACACAGACAATTAAAGTGTTCAATTAACCGAGTGATTTATATCCAAATCTTTTTGGACACACATAATGATCTCTGAATGGTGCTGCAAACTAACATGACCACTGCAATCATTAAAAGGCCAAAGAGATAAGCAAGATAACAGTGAATGCAACAGAAAACCACTCAGGAAAAACATAGAACCTGCTAGCCAATTGCTTGAACTGGTGTGCAACCAGAGCTGTTTCATGAAGGTGAACTATGCTGCTACCCTAGGCAGTATATTTGTTTTCCAGTTAATACAAGGAATAGGGATTAAGAGAGTGCTGTGGGAACATTAAAAAAGACTCCATGTCAGACAGGTCAGTTCAGAATATGGAAATACAGAATCTGTTTCGTTTAGATTCAGGTCCCAGACATCTAAATATTTTAAACCTTCTACTTGGCATTCTAAGCCACCACCAGCAGTTTATTGTCTTGGTTACTAATCCAGGCTTCAGCCCAGGAAAGGCCGGGGTATATGCTTAACAATAAGCTCAGGTAGTCCAAATAAGTCAAAGGAGACTAAGTGTTTGCAGGATTGATGCCTTAGGCCTTCCGGACATTTTGTCCACATCAGAACTGTACCTCAGACAGAGAACAGGAAGTTTTGTGTTATCAAAAAGTGCTCTAGATAAATGGTAAGACAAAGCCCAGAAAACAATGCACACACATGTCCATAACGGCAAAGTGGTTAGCAGGTTGAAGCAACATTTGCCATGGTGAAGCAGTGGCAGAAGGGCATTTTGTGTTGAACGACTGAATCCAGTGGAGTCCCCATGGCTCAGATGTTCCTAACGTCACTCAGATGCATTCTAGGTGGGCTTTCTCTTGTCATGTGAATAAATGCCCCACTGCTAGAGATGGTATTGTTGGGAGTAATTTGGTCCTGGCTGCCTGGAGAAAGCCAGGTTTTCTTTTCTGGGTATTCTGGGAGGTTTGAAAAAAACAATTCCCTGACTAACATGAGTGACCAGCAACTATTTGGAAGCAGAAAATTGGTGACCAGAAGGGAATCTCTACAAAACTGGGATTCTCAGCTCTCTCATTATACATTTTTCTCCTGGCTTTGTTAGTTCATGAACAATCAGGTTTTAAATGTTATTTTTTCAGGCTATTTTCTTGTGTAAACCATCAAACTGCAGCCTGAAATAGGTTCACCAGAACCTATATAAAATATCAAAGGCAGCCTCCTACATCCTCAAAGTGTTAAGAGCAGAGCCTACATTCAGGATCCGAGCCCAACAAATTTCCAAAATACCACATCAAAGGAATATGCAGAACTAGGCTCCAATGCCCCAAACAAAGAGGTTTAGAATAAAAGAAAAAGCCATTTTGCATTTGCATAACAACAGTTTCTGTACCCAAAACACCTCTCAGAAGCTTCCACAAAGCTGCAAACAGGAACTTTCCTTCTTGAATGTTATGATCCTATTATGTTTAATGACTAAACTAACAGGACCATTCATGAGACTCATGGACCACAGACAAAAGAAGACCTGGTTAAAATGTTCCTCCTCCACCTCCCAGCCCCACAAACAGTTTTGCCACGTCACTTTTGTTCTCTCCTTCCCCACTCTTCTAATCTCTGCGGCAAATACAATATCAATTGACCAATTCAGTATCAGGGTGTATCAGAAACGATCCTGAATGTCTGTTGAATTCCTCCCAGAATTAGTTCCCTAATAGATATTTCAGTTAAAATTTTTCATCTGGTTCCAGTCAGCATCTAGGTTTAAAAAAAGACAAGCCAGCAGTACTGGACAATCAGTTCTCAAAACTCAAATCTCTCCAATAACATGCCAGCAGAGAAAGAATTTTCATAGAACTCACCGGAATTTAGAGAGTACTTCTTTTTTTTTCTTATATCCTTTTTTTTTTCCTTTTTTTTTTATTTTTGAAAGACAGGTTTTCCCTTTTGGTGAACTCAAGCAACAGGCAATTTCCATTCCTCTCTCGAGTACAACTATTCAGACTAATGGCACAGATGCATATACGCTGTTTTATTTTTCAGCAAGGTCACCATCCAGTTTCAAGGCTGTCCATAGGGTGATGTGGAAGATTTCCAGCAGTGCTATCACACTTAATTTTGGGACATCCCTACCTTAAAAAAAAAAAAAAAGGTAGTGCAAGCAGGTCTGACACATGCAGCCACAATCAATTTCCCTGGTCGCTCTGCTGAAGAGCTTTATCATTCCTGCAAGCAAACTGCTCCCATGCAGGGTGAGGTCAGGGACCCTGTAGAGGTTGCCTCTACTGAAAAGCAGGGGGAGGAGGAGACACAGAGATCCCTTAAATCAGAGGAAAAAAAAAGATGCAATGAAAGATCTTAGCAGGTCTGACACATGCAGCCACAATCAATTTCCCTGGTCGCTCTGCTGAAGAGCTTTATCATTCCTGCAAGCAAACTGCTCCCATGCAGGGTGAGGTCAGGGACCCTGTAGAGGTTGCCTCTACTGAAAAGCAGGGGGAGGAGGAGACACAGAGATCCCTTAAATCAGAGGAAAAAAAAAGATGCAATGAAAGATCTTTGACAATTTTCTAATATAAAACAGCTCTGCAAAACTAGAAAAGTGGCTGTGGGAAGCAGTCAGAAATCTGCTCTTTATCCCATCTTGGTACTGCTAAATGGTGAGAAACTTGGCAGAGGGCCCACACTTTTACTTATCTTCTAAGTCTAAAATCATGCTGCTTTTTTTTCCCTCTTAATTCTGTGCGAAGCGTTGTGCATAGAAGGGAAAACACTGCTTTAGATGTGAAACCGGCAGTAGAGTCTGTGGCATTTGGGTATTTTATTTCATCAAAATGAGCTTTTCTTCCAAGGTGAAGTGTACAATGTAACATTACTTAATTGCCCACACCGCTTGGTGGATGCTGACATATATTGTAGAAATGTTAACTGCTTTACATTTCAATGCATTCCCTCTCCCAGTCCTTCTACTCTGCCGCTTTGCTAGGATGAATCTGGCCAGCTGCCAGATAGGAAGCTTATTTTTCACTGGTGATCATAACTCTGGCTGGTTGTAGCAAATAACGTAACCGGCGGCGTTAGGAGGTTTATACAGGAAGCCCTGCTGTGCTGCCTTAATTGGGATCACTCTTCTAGCGATGGAGTAAAAAGGTATTAAGTTAAGATAAATGAACTGCTTATTGGAAACTACAAATGTCTCTCTGCATCAAGTTCAGAGATAGGGAAAGCGAATGCCGCTCCTCTTCTTTCTTCTGAGCTCCTGCTTCCATTATCACAGCTCTCTGGCCACACATTCCTCTCCTCCAGCCTAGCAATGCTGCTTTTACAACCCCAACCAAGATTACATGCATTTGTCTGCCCTAAAGACCGGATGGCATCCTACGGCTGACACAATTTTCCCTTGTTCTCAATACCCTGCTGCCATGGTGGAGTCAAACCGTGGGGACTTTTTTCTGGGCTGGAGCCCTCTACACATCTGGCCTCTAGTTCTTTTATAACACCCCTCTCTGGAGGCTCTCCTCACTGCATTGCATGAAACTCGAATCACAAGCCACAGGTTCATGAAAAGAAGGCAATAAACATTTACATTGTGGGGCTGATGGTGCTACAAGATAGAGTGACAAGCTGGAGGTTACTACAACCAGGACTAAATTTGTCCCTGTATTGTGAGCGTACTAACTTCAGAGACATGCAAGGCACATCCCATAAATCCTTTGTGTTGTCATCCCATTGTCTGCTAGGTCCAGGGAAATTGAATCCAGGGATCTGGCCAATTTTCAAGGGCAACTTGAGAAAGACACATTTACACAATCCCACAGAGGCCAAAACTTTTATATGAGCACACTAGTCCAGCAACTAGTGCCCACAAGAGATGCTGAGACCTCTGAGAAGGACTAGCTGAGCTACACTGTGTGAAGAGATGGGCTCTACCTGCAGTAATGCAAGGAGTCAATGTTTCCAAATGGTCGGATTTAACTAGAGAAGAAGCTTCTAGGTGCTGAATCATCCCAGGGTCACTCAATTTTGTCTAAGCAAGGTCCTCTTCAGGTCCCTCTCACCCTCCTAGCAAGCTGATCCAAATCTGTGCTTGACAGGGTCCATGCTGACACAAGGAGGGAGCATTGGAAACCTTGACTCATCACCCATGCAGATCATTGTCCCCCCTGGAGCTAGGAAACATAGGAAATGAAGAAATCCTGCTGGCATTATTCCTTCAGCAACATATTGTTTTCTCCTCAGACCTCTACCATTAAGACAAAAAGGAGAACAGATCTAATTTGGCTGATTTGGGCCTGATCATAAATATCTTAGGCTTCTGTAAATTAGACATCTGAGTGAGAGCTTCCTTTTAATGGTGGTTCAGGGGCTCTATGGAGGAGCTGAATTCCCTTTCCCCCTTCACTTGGCTGTAAAGGATTGCTTCAAACTCAAACTCTGTCTGACTTTTAGATGCATAAACTGTCTTTTAGATGCATAAACTAGGCCAGATGAATCCCTTCTGAAACTACATGGGTGTAAATCTGTTTCACACAGGAACTTGCTCCCTTCTCTGGGAAAATCAGCCCCAGAGGGGTAGCAGCGGGAGTCTTTCCTACAAGTGGCCATGAGACAACCAAACACACATTGCAGAGCTAGACCCAGGCAGAAGAGTTCCTCAACATGAAACTTCACCCACTTGACTGCAAGAGGAGAAATCCCAGTGAATTTCCTAGGACCGAAAGGTGGGAAGCAGCTAAAGACGCAGCTAACGTTTCTGGAGGACAAACTGCATACCACAGAGTGTATGTATTACCCACTGTTGCACAGATAGCTCTCTGCTTTCCAGGCTGACTCTGCTGGTTGTGGTAAATGTTCATATTTCTATCGGAAATTAACTCATTCTTCATGCAAGACAAAGGTCTGACAATCCCCCTTGGTTTTAAAAATACTTAGGAGGCAAGTGAGGGAGTGTTTCAAATCACAGCAAGTATTTCCTGTCACTTTTCTAAGTGTAATATTTTGGTGTGCTCTCTATGTTCAAGTGGAATAACTGAAACCTATCTGATCCGGTTCCCATCTATAGCTTCCCTTATCTCATTTCCTGGAGGCCCAGTGTAGGGGTCGCTTCATTCAAAGCCCACCACAACCATAAACTGGTGTTTTATTCACACTATTGTCCTTTTGAGACTTGATGGCAATTCAGCATTAGCTGCTTTACAACCAGCCCTGCCAGCAACCTAACTGATTTGATGACTGCTGCCCCTCCATTAAGGCTCTGCCTATAAATACCTACAGCTCATTGCTACTTCACCTTCCAGAGCTTGTCTACAGAGTCAAGGTCCTCTTTTCTCATACTCAAGTGCTTTGGACCAGGGGATGAATGGCAGCAAGACACACAGAATCCGTTTCTCACTCTGCTGGGGGCTTGTTTGCCGCTTGCTGTAACAACACTAGCAGGCACTGGGGAGCAACTCACCAAGATATGGAAATTTGGATGAAATATCAGGCTTGACTCCACATTAGCCAAGAGTTGTGCCAGAATTTGGTTTTGATCGAGTCCTGTTGATCCACTGAGCAGTGTAAAGTGCTGCCTGTGGGCTCAACCCACATCAGCTACTTAGATCTGTATTTGAACCCTCGTAGAGGAGTAATTCCCTGCCTTTGGCAATGCTTAGTCAAAGATAGGGGAGTCTTAGGAAGGGACAAAAAGACAAGCTGCTTGCACTCAGAATTTCTTAGGTCAAGGGGGCTGCCTGTTCATTGCATCCATTACATTTAGGGAAACAGGATTTTGTTGGCATTTTTTGGTGAGGGCACCCTTCTTTGTGCAGCTGCCCTGTGGTTGGGAATTGCGACGCCATGGCAGGTAAAGGCTGAACTCCATCCTCTGACCCATGGAAGAGACCAAGAGCACTTGGAGATCCTACCGGTCACCTCTACCTGCTACAAGGGGTGAGAAAGAGCTGGAAGGAGTTGTAAGGATGTTACCATGAGCAGCAAAGCAGAGAGGAGGTGGGCAGGGAAGGGGACCTACACGTCACCGCAGCCTGCTTCCACTCTGACAGCATGGTGACAAACTGCGTGGTGACATGCCCGTGCGCTGTCTTGACAACCCATCAGCAAGGTGCAAACAGCAAAGTGTTGCATGATAAGGGCCCTGGCATAACAGCTTAGGTGAAAGCGCAGGTAGGCTGTAGGAAAGCCAGCACTTCACACGTATCTCATTAAACATGACAAGTGTGTTATATCCACAAGGCCTCCATGTTGGCTGGAAAAGAGATACCAAAACTTTCTCCTTTTCAAGGACACTAATGTCACAGCAATATTTATCCAGGACACATCAGTAACTTCAATACAATATCTGTAAGTGAACTCTGACCCCTCCACATATCTCCAGAGCCCTCCCCTCTGCGCTTCCCACCTCTCTCAGCCCTGTTCATGACACCACTGCCCTCCTATGTATGATCCCACCTAACGTCCCCCCAGAAGCCCACCCACCCATACACCCAACTGCACAACACCACAGTCTACCTCCTCGCAGTGTTACCCACCTCCCCATGAAACTTGTCTGCCAGGCCTGGACGGGATTCACCAGTAGAAAGGGATGGGATGGGTTACAGCTGCTTCCCATGGGTACCTCAAGCTGCCTCTGCTTGGGCTAATCCTGCCACAGTGTCTAATCCCTACCACCCAGCTGGGACCGAGCTGACTGGTCCAGTCACCCCAGCTATGGGGTTTCTCGAAGGCGTCCTATGGTAGATTCATGCCAGGAATTTAGAAAAGTACCTTCATTAACAAGGAAATATGATGATGTTTCAGACAGGGCGTACTTTGACTTGGTGGTGATTTAGGGACACTAAACTTTTCACCAACAAAGAGAAGTAATAGCTAGTAAGGAAGGCTGTAGAAAAAAAGATTTGTTGCACTGAATTCCACGTGCCTTAGATTTAGGAATGGAGAGCTTGTGGCCCTTCCACAAGCCACAATTCCATTTCATACAGCTCATGGACACATTGGGTTTTGGCATTATTCTGGACTGACATTCATTTCTGGTCCACCAAACAAGTCTGAAAGGCTGATTCAGCCCTTGGAAAATTTTTCTAACTCCTGCTTCAGAACATGAATAAAAAGCACCTGCCCTGCCCAAAACACTTCACCCCAAATTGCCAGTAAATCCTTCTAGAGCAGACATGTCCAGCCTGCCTCTCTATGTGATTTTCTCCTCTTTGCAGAGCATTGCCCCATGGATGCTTCTGTCTAGCTGCTTTCCTAGTGCTTTCTCAGTGAGATTTGATCTGGTCGTTTATTGAACTTTGTACAGTGTTTATTATTTAAGGAATTCACAAGATAGATGTGAACACTTCCAGCCTAGCTGTGCTTTGGGTTACCAGGACAATTGTTTAACATGTCCCAGTCTCCACAGGGCTACTTGCCAATTAAAAGGGTTCCAGTGGGCACCTGTTAACCTCCCTGTATATTAAAGTAAAGCAATTTCTCTCCTTAGTTCCTAAATTTCCACAGAAGCTCTCCAGTCATGCCCGGAGCCAGGCAACCTGCTGACAGCGAGCAGTGTCAAATAGTCAGCTCCTTTTCCTGTTTGTGATTTTGCCACTAATAGAGGCTGATCTCTCCCAAATTCACACCTATTCACACTGCCGCGGGTTAGGGCTGGGCCAGCCTCTAACATGGACAGACGTCCAGAGAGGACAAAGAAGGGCAGAAACTCTCGTGATCACTCAATTTATACTAAATATGACGTATATGGGATGGAATACTCTCGTTGGTCACCTGTCCTGTCTGTTACCACCCAGACATGCAACCTTTTACTTCCTTGTGATCTGCCTTTACTACCCGACAACCCCAGCGTGGCACACAAGAGCCAGCCATGGCCTTGGTCACTGTAGGAATAAGTATAAGCAAGAGTCTGTCTGCATACCAGTCCCAGGCAGTAACTGTAAACATCAGGTGTTATCACTGCTAGTAGCAGGCACTGTCTACAAAAACATGCTGCTAACTTCAGAAAGTGCAGCCTTTTAGAAGAAACTAAAACTGAAAAATAAAAATCACTAAATAGGACTGGGTTTTAGCTAAACCCAGGACACACACTTAATGAGCTCGACTGGTTTATAAAATCCTATGCTGACATCAGGGTAGCTCCCACACTGATCATCGCGGCTATGAGTGAAAGGAACCTGGCTCCTCATCTGCTCTTCATGCTAGTGGGGCCACGTGTCTCATCCTACCCTTCAGCTGCATAAGCTGAGAACAGGACATTTGCACATGGCTTCACCAGTGCTTCTGCACGAACACATGAATGAAAGTGCTCTTATCCTGCTTTGATATGCAGAAATAATTGCATGGATAAGCACACCAGAACGTCTGTATCACTACATAGTAGCTTATGTTTGTATGAGTCAGGGTTGGAACGCCAGTCTCACTGCCCAAGCATTTCTGCATAACTGGCTAGCACTGCTTGAAAAAGTCCCTGAGATATCACCAGTTGTTCTCTGCATAACCAACACAGCACAGAAGAATCACACAGACATGAAAATGTCCTAACAGCAATGTCTCCTCAGTCTTTTATATGATTATTTTTGAGAGCCCTCCATATCCCCCCTGCATTTTGCCTTAAAATCATATGATAAAGGCGTTGCATGAATTGCTACTAGTTTGCCGCTCTTTCTGTTTCCTTTGGAGTCCCCAGGGATCACAAAATCACAGAATGTTCGGGGTTGGAAGGGACCTCTGGAGATCATCTAATCCAATCCCACTGCCAGAGCAGGTTCAGCCAGAGCAGGTTGCACAGATTGGTGTCCAGGTGGATTTTGAATGTTTCTGGAGACAGAGACTCCACCACCTTCACAGCCTGCTCCAGTGATCTGCCATCCTCAAAGTAAATCAGTTCCTCTTCATGTTTAGATGGAACTTCCTATGTTCAAGTTTGTGCCCATTACCTCTTGTTCAGCCACTGGCCACCACTGAAAAAAGACTGGCCTCATCCTCCTGACACACACTCTTTAAGCACTTCACAGAATCACGGAATTATTGAGGCTGGAAAAGACCTCTGAGATCATGAGGTCCAGCCTATGACCCAACACCATCACATCAGCCAGACCATGGCACTAAGAGCCACATCCAGCCTCTCCTTAAACATCTCCATGGACGGTGACTCCACCACTTCCCTGGGCAGTGCATTCCAATATCTAATCAATAAGCATTGATAAGATCCCCCTCAGTCTTCTCTAATCCAGACTTAAAAGCCCCAAGTCCCTCAGCCTTTCCTCGTAAGAGAGGTAGTTGGGTCCCCCAATCATATTTTTTGAACCAGAGAGCCCAGAACTGGATGTAGTACTCTAGATGTGGCCTCACCAGGGCAGAGTAGAGGTGGAGGAGCACCTCCCATAACCTGCTGGGTGCACTCTTCTTGATGCATCCCAGGATGCTATTTGCCTTCTTGGCCATAAAGGCACATTGCTGGCTCATGGGCATCCCTTTGTCCTCTTGGACTCTCAGGTCTTTTTCCATATTGGTGTTTGCCAGCAGCTTGGCTCCCAACGTGGGGGGAATAACATGGGGTTATTCCTACCTAGCTGCAGCACCCAACACTTGGCCTTGTTGAACTTCATAAGGTTTCTTTCTGCCCAACTCTCCAGCCTGTCCAGTTCATGCTGGATGGCAGCACAGCCTTCTGGTGTGTCAACCACTTCTCCCAGGTTTGTGTCACCAACAGACTTGCTGACGGTGCACTCTATCCCTTCATCCAGGTCATTGAATATATTGAACAGGACTGGACCTAGTACTGATCTGTGGGAACATGGTTTGTTACAGACCTCCAGCTAGACTCTGTGCCTCTAATCACAACCCTCTGATGCTCATCCATGAGCTGTGGCATGAGCATTCCCAAGATCTAGAAAAAGCACAACTCCTGGCGCATCAGGGCTTGTGTCTGGGTGAAAGGGTATGGCAGGCTGCATGGATTCCTCCAGGCCTGCCTTTTCGCACATCCAGTTGCAATCAATATATCACGAGAACCTATAAACAGTCAAAAACCCCATAAACACATGGTGTTTTTTTTCTTTCTACAAGCCACCTGCTCCCTGTCACGAGGAGTACAACCCTGTGTGTAGCAAATCCAGTAAACAAAATTGTAAAGCATCTGTCCTGCAACTGGATCCCAGCCCATGACAAAGAGCAAATCTGATCCTCAACAAACAGCTGGGAAGAGCATTCAATACTCTCTTCACAACCCTGCCTCAGCTTCCTACCAAAACTAACCAGAACTCCCGCTCAGCATCAAAAAAAGAAAGGAAGAGAGAAATAAAATATTGAAGTAATTCTGCATCACAGCAAGCTTAGGTACTGGAAGAGAAGAAATTATGTATGCCATGGTTTTATTATGAACAAATACTTAGGTACTAGAAGAGAAAAAATGGTGTTTGCCATGGTTTTATTACGACCAAATACCACAGATGAGCAGTCCAGCTCTGTTCTTATCAAATTGAATGCAAAATTTATGAGGGATTTCATGAATTTAGGAGAAAAACACACATAGGCCAACTTCACCAGCCTTGGTGGACAGAAATCCTTGACTTAGTCTTTCATTCAGAAGAGTTTTAAGTCCTAGTAGACCAGGAGCTACTCTTACAGCATCCAGGGCTAGATTTAGGGAGTTGCCATGTCAACACACCTCCACCGTTAGCAAGAACACCTCAGAGACTGGGATGTGAACTAGAAGCCCTATTTTTAAGTCTCCATATTCAAATTCAGTGCCACGCAAACCTCAGATTTAAATTCCCCTGAAACTGGTGAAACATTTCCTGCTTCACTCAAAGTGAAATTTGGTCCACAACCCTGTGACCACCTGGGCCCAATAAAGTGAAAAAAAAGAAGTCCTTTCTGCTGAGCAACAACCAGAATATCCAGAACATCATTCTTCCTTAGAAGAGTATCAGTCTGTGGAAAAGTAAATTCACTCAGATATAACATTTCCAATGGGGTAATTCTTCTTTCTCACTCCCAAAATGGGGGAAAGCTCTTTGCCAGTATGTAATTTCTTTCCTAATCACATTGCAGTGTCACATACCAGTGAGCTAAGGGCTCCCGCAGCAGCGTTATTCTCCAGCATATGTGACTTTGTATAACATGTGCTTCGCTCGGCAGTCATCAGCAACAGAAAGCAAGAACATACTTCTTCCTCTATGACATTATTAGGCATTAAGAGCACTATATAGCACCGCATTTCAGCTTCTTTATTTTCTCCCAGTAAAAGCAGCTTGGCCACCTGGTGTGCTGCACACACAGTTAAATTTCAAATGTAATGTATTTTGTAGCGAAAGAGATTAGAAAGCTGCTGTAATGAATCTCATTATCAGGGTCTTTATATCCTCATCTAGTTGGAAGCAGAGATCATCCAGACCTAGGTACTGTACTTATTTAAAAGAATATCATCTACCTCTCAACCCCGTCATTACAAGACAAATTGTTTCCTTTGGCTTCATGTTCTAACCATGCTCTTCTCAGTCTCAAAACATGTTAGCAGCCAAATTTTCTTGAGAGCTGAAGGCCAGATTTTTAAGCGCTCAGCACCGCCACTGGGCTAGATTGTTTTACAAGTGTTTGGTTCTCATTTAGACACCTAAAATAAAAGTCAGATTTTCAGACATGCTCAAAAAGCCTCCAAGATCTTCTGAAAATCTGGACCTAGAGCTACTCCAGTGTCTTGCCAAATGAATGGAAATTAAAGTAGGCAGCATCTCATCATGTTACTCGTTGCAAAGATAAACAAGCAAGCTCACTGTTAGATACATTTCCAATCCCCATCTCTGAGCAGTTGTTTGTTGGTCTATTCAAACACAGAACATTTCCAGTCATGACTTCCACCTAAAAAGAAATAAAAATCAATATTTTCATATCTTCATATGTTCTCAGTGGAAGAAAAAGATACAATTTAAACTATATTTAGTCAACATTCCCAAGACAGTTCATGTAGGGGCAGCCATGAAACTTCAACACAGAAAATGAACATTGGGAACAAAATTCCAGACTGTGGGTTAGACTGAAGAGTCCTCTGCATCCCTAACAGCTGTATATACACATCCCTTCCTGGTCCACACCTGAATTATGGCAGACAGGCCTCTCTTACTGCCTTCCACTTCTCTGTCTGCTTAAACATATGTAATTATATCAGTTTTTCATGCTATAGGTGCTCCATAAGATTGCAACTGAAATATAAGAACTTCCCCTCTCTTCTAATCCCATCACTGTGTTGTTTCCTGACCTCGGACTTTAAGAATAGATAAGGGCCAAAACTGATTTTCATCTCTCAGGAATGTTTCCAAAATTAAGAAAAAAAATTCATATGAGCCTGACAGAAAGCCTCTAGACTGAAAATTACAGAGAGATTCAATCACCAAGGAGTAGTCATGCAGGAGAGTCCTTTAACCAGCCACAGTCAGACTGGGGACTGCTCTAGGCTAAGACTCAAACTCTGCAAAAGCTGCTCCTCTTTTGTACAATTAACTTAGCATTTATTAGGCAATCAAATAAGATTTATTGGCTATCATTTGGGTGGTCAGAATAAACAGGACATTATCATTTCAGAGAAAGAAACGCATTCCCTTCTACTCCTTCCTCTGCCGAACCCATTTGGATTTCAGATCAGCCAGCTCCTGATTTGTGCTTCTATTTATCTATTTATTAGTTTAAACTTGTCTTATATGACTGTTCTTGCCAGTACTGTATCACATGTCAATACAGATGAACTCATTCATTTATTCCAAACTCTTCAGTGCAAATACACAAATTACATAAGAAAATTGGGAGACATCCACAGTGGATCTGCTGACTGGTTGGGAACACATTCCTTACAAATACCCTTTGTAAGGATGTTTTACCTGTTCTAGAGGTAAGTAATATATTTCAGTGCAAAAATATAACAGATCAGGACGATAAAACTTGTCCTACAATCAAAACTTTGAAGAAAGACCTGGTTTCAGCTCCCCAATCTGATGATACAGACTTTCTGTGTGACCTTGGGCAAATTATTTAGCATGTTATTTCCTCAGATAAGGATAAAATCACCTATTTCCTCCCACTCTGTCAGATGCTGTGGTGTGGTCTCTTCCTATCTGTTATAGTGCCAGAAAAAAAATAATAATCTAGGACCTCAGCCCTACAGTATTCAAGAACAAATGTGTTTTGAGGAGAGCAGAGAAAAGGAGGCAGCAAAATGTGCATGTACCATTAAGAAAATCTCAGGCACTTCAGGTGACTGATTCAGTGCCAAATAGCAACAATGCTCACATACATATTCTAAAGGGAGCTTTCAGCCTTCCTGTTCTGCCAAAGCTGGCTTAGGGAGCACCACCCTGCAAACCCTAAAGGCAAATATATGCTTTGTAGCTCATTTAGAGATTAGCAAATAGGGCGGAGATCTGCTGGAAGATGCTAGGAAAAAAGCCATCATTTACAGATAAACACGGAGTTCATTTTATTTTTTGAACCGATGAGGTTTGGTAGGCACAACAAGTTACTCAGTCCCTGCTGCTATCCTTCATCTCTTGCTCCAGTCTATCAGCATTGTAAGTCAGCATATCTGGATGTGAAGCACTCCCCATATGAATGGGCTATTCATCTTCTGCCACTGCGCAGGCAGAGCATGTGAAATGTCGAGAGATTAGACACTGCCAGAGTGAGAGATTCCTCGATGCAATTAAAGTGTGAAGAACACATAAATCATGGATTTAAACGACTCCGTCCAAACAGCTGCCACGCATGGCCCCCTCCGCCGAGGCAGGGTGGGCTCAGCGGTGTTGAAAAGCAGCCCCGAATCTGATGAAGGAACCCATGTTTGGACCCTGGTACGAGCACAGAGATGGAGGTGTCCGGCGGGCAGCCTTTCCTAATGAGCTGTTATTGAGGAGGCAGTGATGGGCTGCTCTGACAGCTGAGGCAGACCCGGTGAAATAGCCCAGGGAAGCAGGGTGAGGAGCAGAGGCAAGATGAAACAGCAATATTTGAATAAAACCAGTGTCAGAGAGGCGGCCATGCTGATATAATATCAGCAATGAGAGCGAGAACCTAAGAAAAAGTACATGGTAAATTAAGCACCAAGGCTGCTAAAGGTCCAGTTATTTTCCAGCTAGTTGCCTTCTGATTGTTCGTTAAAGTACAATATCCAGCCCTGAAAAACAGACAGTGAAAGTTCACTCATTTTTCCTGTTGGCAAGTGGTTACAGGATCTGGAGACATCCCTGCTCCCTGGATCTTGACTCACTGCGGTGGTGCCTTGGTCATTAATATTCATATAGGAGCTAATGGTGCAGAGTTGGGTGTTTGCATTCGTCCTTCCTAGTATTTCCTACTCTTGGATGTGTGCAGTGCTCACGTTTTCCATGGGAGAGGCACAAGAATTGATACTGCACTCAAGCCCTCCTTTCTGGAGACGAGTACCTCATTTTCCATTAAAAACCAAACAAAATAAAATAATTGTGTTTCTTGGAGGTGAGGACTGAAGAATGACCTCCGAGACAAAACCACTAGAGGACAAGGGAAAAGAATTTATTTCTCTCTGGTAGAAATCTCATGATTTTTAAGGCAGTCTCTTGATTGTGGCAGTGCTGAGCATGATGTTTTTAGCAATTTCTGAGTCATCAATCCTGGCTCTCTCGGCAGAAGAAGAAAGGAGAAGCACAAGCAACAGTGTCCTAAAACACCATGTTTTCAGAAAAAAAAACCAAAACAAAACAAAAAAAAAAGAGGAGGGTCTATGGTGCCTTAGGAGGATGCTCATAAATGCTGCTATTTCTTCTTCAGTTCTTAACACGCTTAGTCCCTGTCAAGGCAGCCTCGGTTGCAGCCCCAGGCTAAGCAGGATGTTAATTCCCAGTGTCCACCATGCTGTGGGGCTACAGGCAGGGAGATGCCAGCTGCCTCAGGCTCGGCAGAGCGTTGCTGGGTCCCTTGTGCTGCCCACATCTGGCACAGGGGATGACAGCCATTGACACTGCGCTGGGCCAGAGCAACCCAGGCCCTTCTAGGGGAGGTCAAACCCCAGCATCCTTCTCAGCCCCACCGTTAGTAAACTTGTGATCAAGGCAAAGCTGATTTTCCTAAATATGCAGAAGAAGTTCTGCACTGTGGGCATGGTGAGACCCTGGCGCAGGTTGCCCAGAAAGGTGGTGGAAGCCCCATCCCTGGAAGATTTTAAGGCCAGGCTGGATGGGGCTCTGGGCAACCTGGTCTAGTGGGGGATGTCCCTGCCCATGGCAGGGGGGTTGGAACTAGATGATCTTTAAGGTTCCTTCCAAGCCTGACAATTCTATGATTCCATGATTCACAGCACAGATCCCTCTTGGTAAGGATGTGTCACAGGTGCAGACGTAAGGGCTGCCCCTTCCACACTACCACTGAAGGGCTGTGACAACCCCCCACAGCCCTCTTTCCTGTGATGGGGATGAGCCAAAATGCAGGAGCCGGGCTCTGGTCCCAAACACCTGAAATGCACCTCATAGTTGCAGCGAGACAAGCTCGCCACCTCCCAACACGTCAGCAGGCGGCATTTCTCTCTCCCTGCAGATATGACTCCATCTCTGAGGAAGGCAAGGGGGAGAAACAAGCAGCCAGAGATGCAAGCTGGCTGAAGGCACGCTGCTGGCGCCCCACGCTAGCCTTGAAATACGGGGCACCGCCATCCTCGTTCGTGCCTGGCAGCGAATCTCTGCCACGTTTGCTCCTGCTCGTCACACTCCCAAGGGAGGCCTTTTGGGGCAGGGATCTGCTCCTGGGTTGGCGTTGATTCATCTGCCGCGCAGCGTTGCGGGGCTGCGGTAGCTGACAGAAAGCTCCCACACTGATTTTTTTTGTCAAGAGCGCCGGGCAATAATGGAATGACACCTCACCGTGTTTGCAAACAAACACTGCCTCCCTTCCTGTTTAACACCATCTGCCACCCAACCCAATTTCCCTGCCCCTGTCCCTCCCCAAAAATGACAGCCAGACTCAATTCCAAAAAGCAGCTGCTAAGACAAACCATGCTCTTTTGTACCTGATTTCAAAAGGTGCTGGGGAGGAGGCTGTGGTCCTGTGCTGCCCTGCCCATGCACAAACACCCACCTTGTTACACGCTCACAGCTGAGCAACTGTCTGGGCTGGGGGTTTCTTTATTGCCACTGAAAACACAAACCAGCTCAATGGGAGTTTGCTCTCACACTCTTCTTTTGCATGGTTTTCTTCCTGACATCTCTGCCTAGTGACAGGAGCTGGTGTGGACAGGGGGATGGAAGCAAGAGGTGACTCCATCTAGATCCCTGTCTCCGTCAGCAGGTTAGCTCAGATTTCCTGCACAGGTCTTTCCCCAACAGTGCCTGCAGGCTCAATACCAGGGCTGATCAAGTTATGGCACACATCTGGCACCCACGTGATCGAAAACATTTCCCCAGGGCTACTGCACTGACTGATGCAGCTCCAGGGAGCAAATAAAAGTCTTTCAGACTAGCCGAGCTTTTAGGCCAGCCTTTCTCATTTGCTCTCCTTGAAACAAAAAAAAAGGAGTAAAAGGAAATAGCTTAATACAGCCAAGGAACAAGTTTACCCAAGAAGGATCAAGCTCCTCGGGGCTTCAGCCAAGGTGGGGAAACAAAACAGTTCCTGGAGCAGAGAGATTGGTTGAAGAAAAGCAAACGCTCTGCTCACAGCACTGCAGGTGGGAACCTGCTGCCTTATTTATCAGAGAGCTGCAGAAAATGAGCAGTTTGCATCCCATAATGCCCTCGATAAGATATTAGCACTTCTGTGATGTCTTTATTCTATCCCTCTACTGTATTAACCACCAAGATTGTTAACAAGAGCTCGTATGGACTATGTTAAAAATCAGAGGCTCTTTCATGTCACCTATTTCATACTTGTTCTCCGTAGCGCTCACTTCACACAGCAGAGATATCCCCCTTGCCAAGCCAAGGAATTGAGAAGGTGCCTCTATCTTGGGCTGAAGCAGTGCACACACACATGCCCTAGCTTCGGCTCCTTAATGCAAAAGGGGCCAGAGCTCCAACATTTAAACATCATCCAGAAGACACACTGTCCTGATACAATCTTAAGCCTCAGCCACCACTTAAATAGAAAGAGTCCAATTACTTTAAGGCAATGGCCAAGGATAATGTAGACTGTCAACTGGTGGCACTTTTATGTGGATGATCTTTACATAGTGCTCACCCTTTGCATGAAAGCTCGTGGTTTGTATTTAAGAGGCTAGCTTTATTTCTTCTCCCAGGATGGGATAGATCAAGGCCAAATGAGTGTTATCTTGCTGCTCATCAACAGGTTGGCCAGGCTCACATCCATTGTAGCTTAAGGCATAGTTAAAAAGAAATCTATCCAGATCTTTTTCCAAGGTCCCATTAATATTTTCTTCACACACCCTTTTTACCAGCTCTTCGATACACCATTCGAAGCTAGATTATACTAAGGTTCTTGAGCACCTTTAAGCCCATCTTGGCTCAGAAAGTCTTCAGTATGTCCTCACTCATCACTTTTTAATCTCCACAATCCCTAGGAGTTGTCTCTGTGTAGACACAGTTGGTTTACTCTTTCTGGGGATATCATTGGAAGTCTCTCAGGCCACCATGGAAACAAAGATGATGGAGGGGAACATCTCCCTTATGAGGAAAGGCTGAAGGAGCTGGGTCTCTCTAGCTTGGAGAAGAGGAGGCTGAGGGGTGACCTCATAAATGTTTATAAATATGTCAAGGGGGAGTGTCAGGAGGACGGAGTCAGGCTCTTCTCAGCGACGTCCAATGACAGGACAAGGGGCAATGGGTACAAGCTGGAACATAGGAGGTTCCACAAAAACATTAAGAAAAACTTTTTCCCTGTGAGGGTGACAGAGCCCTGGCACAGCCTGCCCAGGGAAGTTGTGGAGTCTCCTTCTCTGGAGACATTCAAACCCTGCCTGGACGCATTCCTGTGTGACCTATGGTAGGTGATCCTTCTCTGGCAGGGGGGCTGGACTAGATGAGCTTTTGAGGTCCCTTCCAACCCCTGACATTCTATGATTCTGTATGATTCTGTGATCTCTCCTCTTTGGGGTGTATGTCCCACTGTACAAATTTTTAAAGCAGGAGAGGTGAATCCCACACACTAAGCATCCCAGTGATCCTGGGGAGGCGAAGGAGGAGGTGGGTCCCCGAAAAAAAATGCTGCTGATGGTCTTCTCAGGCCCTCATCACATCCACAAAGACTTTAAGCAAAAAATGCCCTATGTATTTGCTATAATTCTTGGCCTCGTAGTGTACAATAGTGTGTACGCATGTTGTGTCCAGGCTACCCTCTCCCTTTGCTGGGAGGACATGTCCTCTCTGTTTTGAGTGACTCAGTCTGTGCAATACCAGCCATTGCCAGAGAGAGGATGTCTACATTAGCCTTCACCTTACAGACTATTTCCTACATATAAAAGGATAAAACCTGGCAGATCAGCTGACTCCACACACTGGTCAGCCTGCCTTTGTTTCCATGGCAGAATCTTTTAAGTAGGCTATGACCACCCAGAAAAATAAAGCACTTTCCATCTAGACAGTGATGGAGATGTTTTATTCCCAGAACAACAACTTGTCTTTCTTGCATCAGATAATTTAGTCTTTCCTGCCCTAGTCACTGACCTGAAGACGAAGCCATCTGTCTACCCTCCCATAGCCTCCACGTTACATACCAAAATGTCATGGGATGTAGCACTGATGATTTTTTGGGGGGTCAAAAAGGAAAGCATTTCCCATGACCTCATAGCTTTGTAGATTTCTCATAATTGTCTCTGCCTTTTTCCACTGGTAGCAACTCACCTCAGGCTTTCATGTGATGACTCTAAAGGAGTTTAAATGTTTGAGAGTAACTCAAACAGTTTTTAACCAACTTAAGTATGTTTCATAAATTAGTTGCCTCGCAGGTGACTGACCTATTTAAAGGTCACAAGTGAACTGCCACAGGGTAAATCCTTCCCCTGCCTACTGAGTGACCCAGGCACTACACTTCTGATTCACAGCACTTCTGGTTTTACAAGAGAGCAGATTTTTGATTATGAAGTTCTGTTGCTCCCAGTGACTGAAACAGCTTCTCTTGCACTTGAAGGCATCACCTATTCTCACTGTAAAACACAGGCTCCATTTCACTGATGTTTCATTTACTCTTTGATGACCCCCAAGGTTTCTCATTGTCTTTTTTGCTCTCACGGTAAGCAGATCCTCACTGGGCTCACCTATCCCTGTCTGCAGGGATTGCTGCTATACACCCGCTCCACTAGCTTCCAACCCTGCCTTGCCCTGCCCTGACAGCCCGAGCCTGAAGGACAGGATGCTTGTCTCGATTCAGTGCAGTTTGTGTGCACTTGTTGCAGAGGAAACATTTTTTTCTTGTTCAGATATAGGGACTTGAGGTGCAATCCAGGCAGACAAGAACAACTGTGAATGCTGGCCACCTTCACCACCCCTCTTTCAATCCTTCCTCCAAAGGTGTGGGGATCTACTACCAGGTGTTTTGACATGAGCCCTTCCCCTGTGTAAATCCCTGTTATTCTCCTTTTTAAACGTTCTAATCCTTTATAAATGTCTGCATGTATTTTCACAGAGAAGTAGTATATCTATGGGATCTAGTTTGACGTTTCCCTTCTAATTCTTGCAAACAATCTCTACCTGACACGTTTTGCATTTGGCCTAGGTATGTAGGACTAATACATATTTTATCTCTGTATTTGTGTTTTAGAGAAGGAGTCCAGAAGGAGTTCTCCAAAGCAAGCCCACATATCAGCGTGGCACTCAGAAGTGGATACAGTCCTCTTTTGCCCTTCAGGATATATACTCATTCATGAGTGTTGTATGTGCTTAGGTGGAAGCTGACAGGCAGTTTAACTCTACATTTATGCCATAAAGTCCATCATTGCCTTTTAAAAAGCATATATTGCTCACCTCTTCTGCCTCATCAAAATCAAAAGCCCCCTGCTCCCTTCCTTTACCTCGGGATGAAATAGAGGATTTGAGAGGCTGTTTTTATGTGTCTGTACATCCCATCCTGAGGCATGTATGATCCGGTCTCCTTCATATGTAAATTTTGCTGCAAAACAAGCTTCTCTATCAGAGTAGAAAAAAATCTCATTGAGGTTTTCCATTTTATAGTTGGTCAGCTCAGTTTTTGGGAGTATTTCTAAATACCTGTCTTTTCAGTCTTTCACAGTTTGCTCCTTTATTGCTGCTGACAGTTCTGTTCTGGGCCAGGTGAAGTTCTCCTCCACCAGCAATCAGCGATGGTTTATGGCACTCGTAATGATGAAATTCCATCTGTCTCACAGCAGATCCCTAAGGAGGCTGCTAATAAAACAACATTCAATTAGCCCCTCCAGCTCTGCCACATATTCAGCTACATCATCTCCTCATCCTACTATGAAACTCAAAGGAGCCGACAAAATTGCTTGGCTGTGGCGTACAATATTCTGTCACATCTTCTCCAGCTCTTCTAAGCATTTATGTCCTCTTTTCTGAGGTTGTAACAAACTCCTCAAAGGTGAGTAGGCTTAATTGCTACAGAAAACAATTTTGCTTGGTGTCTGTTGGTTTTTATCTATAATCTGCTTTGTAAGAAAACAGCAGGCCACAACTATTCACTATATTTTCTTCATTAAGGATTTCCATTTTTCCCAGAAGTTTCCAGTTGTATAAAAGGACTTCTCAGGTCACAGAAAACTGTTTATTCAAGCCAGGAACCTACTGCTTTGTTTAACCTGTTGCTTTGTTTAATTTGTTTAACTGCTTTATGAACTTGTACTCAGAAAACAGAAAGTAATGTGTCAAGGGGAAATAGGGCTGTATCCCAAAAATGTCAGGCAACCTCACTTAAACCTTTTTGTCTTCATTAATATAACTTTCATGACTGTCTCCAGAGATCTATCACAGTGGTTTTAATAAGGAGACTTGGAAATGTGCGAAGGTAGAATTGAGCCCTTTAGACACATTGGGGCAGAAGCACATCGATTTTGGGAAACTACAGCCGCACTCTGCCTGAGTAATGGACAGGTGATGTGTTATTTAGGATGTCAACTGAGTGTCTTCTAGGATCATTTGGTTTGAATTAGCTAAAAAGATGTTTGTCTGAATTGCAATAATTGATGAGGGCTGAAAAGCCATGATAAGATCTGGAGTTAGATGATATAATCTGGCCTCTTTTCCACACCACCACTGGATTTTGACAAGACTTTGTCAAACCTGTTAAGTGAACAGCATGGAGCTAACACTATGGAGAGAGATGTCCTTCCCTCCCATCCAGAAAAACCCTACGAGAAATCAGATAATAACAGACTTCAAGTACAAACTTTTAAATACAACTGTTCTAAGCTTGCAGATAAGAGTCAGAACTCCCTTGGTAAAGAGATGGTTGCTGCTTGGGTGAGATGCAGTCTAAGTGATAGGAGAGGTTTGGGGCTGTCTTTTATTTTACGCAAAACTGTTCACCCATCACTGGCTTCAGAGAACAGCCTTCCATAACCTACATGCTGGGTTTGGTTTGGAAGCAATGTCCCTTGAAAGGAGCTTCACAAGCAGGTTTCCTGTGTTGCATGAAGCAGCTACAACAGCATGGCGCTGTCTGGCAGCAGGAGGTGGACAAATTGGATTGCGTGTCACAAAAAACACTTGATCTTCAGCAGCGACTTACCCTGCGTTGCCCATCATTATCAATAAGACGGAATAGCAGAGGAAATATTCAGCCCTGTGTGCCTTGCCTAGGAAGCAGACTACTCTTCCAGGCTTAGAGGGTAAAGTATGCTGTTGAAGTCCTGTTTTGGTACAGACTCTCTTTTTACTGCCAGACAAGGATGGACAGATTTAATGAAGCGTGGAAGTGGGATCAGGTAGAGCAGGGTCTGTCCCGCTCCCCTGCTGAGGGCTTCTGTGATTCTGATAAGTGACATGTTTTCTCTGTGGCCCAGGCTGCCATCAGAAAAAGCAGGCACTATACTTCCTTCCTCCAATGCCTTGTCTTTCAGGCTCAGCTTAAAGCTCTTCAGGCAAGGTACTTCTTACCTTGTTTTTGCTGTGCTGCCATCATTGAAGAGCCCTGTTTCACTTCAGCTGTCTAGACGTGACCATAGTGCAAATATTAAGCAAAACTGACAGCTCAAAGCCTTCTTCCATCTTATTTCCTTAGATGTCAGCAAATAATGTCATGGCATCAAGGATGACACACCATGGCCCGACATAACAGAAGTGATACAACATGCTGAAATCAAGACATGACAAAAATTCAAGGCCTGCACACAGCTGCTCCTCAACATCTTCAACCTCTTCTCAGCTGGTAGGGATAGACAGGAGTAGACCCTGTGAAGTGCATCCCACATTGCACAAGTTTCACAGCCTCCAAACCAGCCATACCTGCAGCTCGGCTGGGTTTTGTCTTCATCACTAAACTACTCTGAGGGAGAGAACAGCACCAGACACCAGGTCCTTTAGACAGAAGGAGATATGAAGTTCTTTACTTCTAGGTCGTTGCTCCCAGCAGAGTCCTGTGTTGCTCATTAGCAGATAGAGGCATTGTCACTTGACTATCATTGCAAATTGAAACAACAGTAGACTTTGCAGCCACCACAGATGTGCAATTGCGTGCCTGACGGAGAAAAACAGGGTGGGACTTATAGATCCTGGTGCATCCATACTGAGGGGTTCATGGTTAATTTGCTCTCAGTGCTATAAATAGTTACACAAAAACACACTCGGTGACTCTTGCAAATCTGTCCTGCCCTTTGCCCAGGTCCTCTCTGACATGGATTCACCCTATGAGGATGCAGGGCCACCACTGCAGTTCCCCCACCAGTGGGGTCCTGGCAGCCACTACCACCACCTGCCTGGCAGCCCTACACTCCTGCCAGTGATCTTATTCCCTCTGTTGTTGAGGCTGTTTTTCTTCTGTGGATCAATAGGGAACTTCAGGTTTGTTTCATCCCGACCGCACTAAACAAGTGACGCTTCAATACCACAACGACAGCTTCATAAAATACTCCGAGAAAGACAGACAGGGCAAAATCCATGGGGTAGACTGGAGTGGGGCAGAGGAATAACGCTGATCCAAAAGGCCCAGCTTGGCCATGCATCTGTCCCAGCCCCAGAAATGCACATCTTTCCTCTGCCAGTGGGCTGTAGCCTTTGCCATGGGCAAGGTGCAAGCAAGAAGTGAAGGCTGAACTGGGTGTCTTGTCCCCTTAATCAGCACCTCAGAGGACGAAAATAAGTCATCGTGCATGCAGCAGGCAGGGAAGAAGTCTTTCAGGTAGCCTTGCACTTGGAAACTCTCTGCCAAACACAGAATTTCTGTCACAGAAAGCTCCTCCTTGAAAAGGAATGTGTCCATGACCATTTTGGAGCAATCTGACCTTTTTCATGGAGATATATGCCTTCCTGTCAATGGCTCATAAATGGATGAACAGCTCAGCTCTTTTTAATAGAGTTAGGCACAGCGTAATAATAGACTTGTGCAGCTCTCTCTCTTTTCTTAATTCATCTTTCTACAAATCATTAACATTGTTGGAATAACTGATATCATTAGCTTAGATTCCACCTCGCAGCAGCTAACAGCAGCACTGCAGCGCACAGCACAAGGAAAACAGGGTTCCTTGCTCCTGTTTGCACAACAGACACTCAGAGCAGGGCTTTTCATTCTCCCATCAAAGGAGGAAAGGTGCTGAATAAAGCAGACTGAACTCCTTACCTCCTCGACCACAGAGCAGAGCACAGGGATCAGTGCAGCAGATGCTGTAACAGCAGGGGCCATCGCTGAGGCTCTCAGGTTGTAGCTTCAACTCAGCACAGGTAAAAGCCATGCAAGCCTCTCCTACATCTCCGAAGGTGCCCCTAACCCATGTGAACTTGTGTTCTCCACATGCAAGAAAAGATGCCCTCCTGCTGTCACGATTCCTATAGGAGTGATGCTCACTGACTGATAACGGCAGAACCGCTCCCTTTGAGCTCATTTTCATCATTTCTGAGCCAAGAGCGTATCAGGCTTCAAGGTATAGCATGGCCACTGCAGTGATGATCCTGTACTGCATCAAGGAGGCTTCATGCTGTGTTGATATTCCTTTTGAAGAGTCAGCAGCTGCTGGGAGCTGAACAGAGCCTCACTGCTGTGTGGCATGATGAATCCAGCATTGGTCTGAGCTAAATTCACCCCGGGCATAGCCTGGTGCTGCATCAAAGCAGCCTTTCTCCTGGCACTGCTCCGGGCAACCTGCCTGCCCGTCATGGCAGAGGGAGCTCTGCTTGCTGCTGCTGCCAGCCCTGGGGACATTGTGAGGAAGGAAGTAAAAACCTCTGAGCCCATTTCTAGGCATTTGCTTTCGTTCAGTGGCAAAACAGCCCAAAGCCCAATTCTGTAGTTCCTCAAACCCCAAATTATTAAATGAGTCCATGGACTCACCCCTCAGCGGGTGGGGCTCAGCCCTCAGGAGAGCTGGGCCTGATCCCGCAGTTGTGCTCTGCACATGTATCTGATTAGCATTGTGGGATCATCCTTTAATTAAATTTACTGTGTTTGGTTTATAAGCACAGCGGTCTGGACTTGATGACAGCAGTACACAGGACGGGGTCCGCTGCTATTTATGCATGTTGGGGCACGATGCACGCTCTTGTTTCATGTCCACAGCCCTAAATGAGATCCCTGGGATTACACATGTGCGACAGAGAACAGCAATTGGCCTGGGCTCGAGTGTGTGACTTTTCCAGTAATCCGAAATGGTCATTTCCTAGCAGTCTGTTTGTTTCTGTGTCAAGGGAAATAATCTAATTTGAGCGCTGTAAAATTTACAATTATTGTGCAACTATTTTAATGAGGTGGAGTGGAGCAGGGGGATCAGGAGAATTGATGCAGTGTGAAGGTGAAAGTAAGGCAAAGCTTCTCCCTAGAAAACTGAAAACAAAAGCTACCACTCCCATAACAACATTGCCATCTGCGATTAATGAAGGCTCTCATGTGACCCCAGTTTTCAGATATACTGTGAGGAGAATTATGCAGAGACAAGAGACATGTAAAGCACATGGCTTAAAGGCATCAGCATCCTCACAATGCAAGCTGTGCTGGAATTTGCTGCTCTGATGCAACTTTTTCCGGTAAAGTGTCTGAGCTAGATTACATGTATTATGGAACCTGCTCAGACAACTGGGAATCAAAGGGTCCTGAGCCAGGTTTGTGCACATTGTGTTCTTTCATAAAATAACTCCATGGTGAGCCCTGTCTCTCCTGCATTCAGTCCACCACAGCATTATAAATTTCCAGTCCACTGATTCCAGTTTGGCTATGGCGCAGAAGTGAGGCTGTGTTCAAATCTGTGCTGAGATTGACCCAGAAAGCAGCACCCACCCATCCATTAACACTGGCTAGTGTGAGGCACAGTCCCTGGATGTTGGAAGTGGATGACTGATTGGACAGCCTTCTTCAGTAACAGTGTAAATGGATCCTATCCAGATTCTGTGATTCTGTGATTCTGTGATTCTATTGTGGAAAGGGAAGCATCCAAAGATCCAGGCAAGATTTTGACTGTGGTTGTAAAACTCTGTTCTGCTCATTGCTCCATGTGCAAAAAGCCAGAGTCCTGTTGCGGCTTAATTGCAGTGGAGAAACTCCTATGGAGGTGGCAGCACAGCCCAAAAAGGCCCACGGTGCTCCTTTGAGGTAGAAAGCCAGCCTGAATGGTCCCCTGGTGTGGGGGAAGACGACAGACCCACCGCAGTGGAGTCTTTGTGACAGGCAGGTTGGATGAGATGCAAATGGACTGATGTGTCCTTGTTGAGGCAGGGACAAACCTCAGTTATCAAGAGACCAGACTAGGGCTTCTCATTGCTGGTATGTCTAGTGAAAGCACTGCAGAAAGGATGATTTGGACACTTTGGTGTGACACTTTGCCTATTTGTGCTGTGACACTTTGGCCTATTTCCCTTCAAGAAGGAATTTTGCTGGTTGTGTTTCTGAGAAGAGCTGAGCTCTTCATTCTTCATCATCATTCAACTGCTGTCTTAGACATGCTCCATGTAGACAAGGACCCATGAGCACCAACCAAAAGATCCCAAGGTAAGTTCTCTTGGGGATCATTTCTCTTGACAGGATGACGAAGGAGAGGATGGTATTCCCTGGATAGGGTGTTAAATGCTTCTGTTCATGCTTCCTCCATAACCTAGTGCTCATACTCCTGGAGAGATTCTTCTCTCTGTTCTGGCATTGCCCGTATCTTCATAGAATCATAGAATGGCCTAGGCTGGAAGGGACTTTAGAGACCATCTAGTCCAACCTCCCTGTCATGGGCAGGGGTGGCACCTGTCGACTAGACCAGGCAACACATGGGGACCGAGCGGTTATCTTGCAGACAACTCGAACCAAAAGCATCTTTCTTTGATCATGCAAGTTAATTGCTCTCCACTGCCCGTGCTGTGTTCGTGGTTGCTGTTACCCAGCTCCTTCTGTCCCCCTCTGGTGTCATACAAAAGGGGAACCACATCTCAACCATAATTGGGTTTTGTGTCTTGTTTAAAACACTCCACAAGAGGACACTTCATGATTCTGCCTGAGCCACTTTATTTCCATCACACAAGCAGCACTCAAGCTAATGCACAGCAAGAGCCTGAGCAGGATGTTCTTCAGGAGGAGGTAAGAGCCAACATGTAAAGTGGTTAATGAGCTTGTCACAGGCAGCAGTGCCTTGGGTTACCACTACGAGAAGTGGCTAGAGCCAAGCAAACACTCCTCCAGCACCAAGCACCTTAAAGCTTCTCTCTGTCCTGGGGCCAGGAGCACTGAGAACAGGCAAGGCAAGGGGAAAATTACATCTCATAACCCAGAGGCAAGCCAGATCATAGAGATAATGACCCCTGATGCTTAGGGACAGCAGGAGGAGAAATGCCTCAGGACCCGTTCCACCTCTGCAGGGTCAGGCAATTCATCCCAGTGTTGTATGATCTCTCCCAAAGCATCAGGAATGAAAAAGATACAATGGCAAAAAAATAGGAAAATGGGGCTGTAAAAAATAAAAATCAGCTCTGGGAGTAGGAGGAGGTGAAGAAAGAGAAACAGCTCTCTGTTCTTCTTTCAGGCAGTCTAGGTTAAGGTAACAGTATTCCCCTAATAGCAAGAGGTTGGCAAAGATTGTGCAACTTCTAATAGATCTTACAGGATGCATTCAAAATGCTGCAGAATGGAACTTGTCACAGCACGTAACTCAGTGATGGCACACCGCCCTGCACAAAACCATCATGTCTTGACCGAGGCAGGCTGAGAGTTCAGAAGGATGCAGAAAAGGGAAAAGCCATTTAAGCAGAGCTCAGACTATCCAAGCTTTCCATAAACTTAAGCCCTGCACGAAACCATCATATCTTGACCGAGGCTGAGAGTGCAGAAGGATGCAGAAAAGGGAAAAGCCATTTAAGCAGAGCTCAGACTATCCAAGCTTTCCATAAACTTAATTCAAGAAGAGATTTTGAATGTGAGTGGAGTGAAAGACGTGAACTTACTATGGCAATGTCTAACCAAAGAAACGGAGGTGGGAACGTGGCTAGGGGAAGGGTCATCTCCTGACTGCCATGGGCCTCTTCGACTGTCCCCTGCAATATTTAGTAGTTGCCACTGGCTGACCACAGAAAGCAGTGCCAGTGAGATGGGCACAAAGGTCCATGAGCCAGAGGCTAAGTGTCATTTTGAAGAAGAAACCTGGAAAACAGGTCTGGCTCATAGGTTCATGTTTTCATAACACCATAGTGTCACAAGGCTGAGAAAAATCATCTGTCAGCCCAAAGAAGCGCGTGATGTTGAGATGGAAGAGATATGAGAACAGGAGGCTTCTGACAGTTTAAGACATTATATTCTCGTAAAGAGAAGAAAAAAAAAAAAGAAAAAGCAAAACACAAAGCAGTCACATTACCAGCTCCAGCTCCAAGCACTGGGGAAAATGCAAGAGAAAATCTTTCCAGGGGCCCAGGGTGCTCTGAGTATGATGAAAATCCAAAATTCACCTGAATTTTTTTCCCCCTACTTCAAAACCCACAGGACCTCTTGACTCCTACCACCACTCCTCTGCTTTACCCACTTAACCTCATGATTCACCTGGTAATTACAGCACAGGGCTGAACTGTGAGAGTATCTGATGCAGGAGTGTGAGTAGATACACCGTGTACCTTCATCTTTCCTCATTTGTTTCCCTTCATAAGTAAATATAGCCCAGGAAATAGTCACTTCTCAAAAGGTGAGGGGGAATGGAGCTTGACCTTTTAATGTCATTAATGTGTGATGAGCCTAAATCAAGGATCCCATCTCAGTACCACGCTAATTCCAATGCATTATTCTTTTTAGACCTTCAATCTTGCTCCCCACAGAAACTATAATTCGTGGAAACATGTAAGAGATGGACTTGAGGCAAAGAACAAGGACAGGACAAATCATACTAATTTAATTTACTTGGTTAATTACATTTCATATCTCATTCATTTGAGATATACAGATGAGTAAAATTTATACGGACACAGACATTGAAAAGCCAAAAATAAAGTCATGAGCAGTTTCATCTTTGAGTTGTGCAGAAAACGAAAGTGAGAAAAGGAGAGAGTGAATGTGTTAGTTAGCAGATGCTGAAAGGGGACAGGGAAAATACAGTTTGTTCCTTCTGTAATGTCTCTGACCTCATCTCTTCTCTGCACTCTTCCATAATTATTTTAGTCTTCTTAGTTCTATCACTATATTTTCCCATTCAGTAGCAGGTTCCCTGAGCTACATTCTTGTGGCCCATTGAAATAACTTCTAGTAGATGAGCAAAAGGAGGAATAAAGTTCTTTGAGTTGCTCCACCTACAACCCAGATCCATAAGAAGTAGAGTTTCTATGACTTGTACATTTGATCCTGAGGAAGTGCTCCAGCAAGCAGGATTTCCTACTTTTTCTTCCTGAAATGAACAAGCATAAACTCCCCAGGGATCTGCCAGTTCTGTGCCACGCAGAGCTTCAAATCCTAATTTTATTGCTCTGTTGTATCTCGAGAGCAGCTGGGAACGGTTGAGAATCTGGGCCTCTATCTTCACACATCCAAATCTGTCTTTAAATCTCACTTCTTCAAAAAATCTCTTCTTACTTTTTTCAGCATCGACAAGTTTCAGGTGCCTCCATCCTCTTCTCTGATGTCTGCTTCTCATCTTTAGAGTTGTTCTTACTTTGGAAATGGATTAATCCTCGTCTACAGTAAGACAGAGTTATGAATGTGGCCATAAAATTATGTTCTTCAAAATATCGTCCAGTGGCCAGGTGTGAAGCTTTGCAGATGTAGATTGCCCCATTGGTTCGGCTCCATGAAGTCCTGCACTCTTGCAGAACCACAAAACTGTCACTTGCAGGAGTCCCCAGTGCTTGGGACTGCTAAGGAAGGTGGGATAAAGCAGTGGGAAGTTCACCTGCTGTAACCAGCAGATAGCAGCGTGCCTAAAATCTCATAAGGACTTCTGCCCCTCCTCTGCCACCAATGATGCCTACTCTCTCCTATCTGACAAGAAAAATATAGTCTCCTTGTCTCCCATTACCTACTTCTGACTGTCATAGATCATACCTTCACATTTTCTTCGTCCTTACATGAATCAAATGAAACCATCAGCATCTACAACTGACCTACAAAAAAATCCCAGCCCACCTTTTAGATGATCCAGTCTAGTCTGGACACTTCAAAGGCTAAGAGAGTTCACATGTATGTATATAAGTCTTGAGATGCTGATGGCTTCTAGAACTAGAGCACAGGCCCTGGCCTGTTTTATTTATGAGCATAGGCATAAGCAGTGCACCTTTAATCATAATATATTTTGCTTGTCTTCATCTCAATTGATTTCATCCAATTATTTTAATCCACTCAGTGTCCCGGGATTGCTCTCAGCAACACCTTATACGACTTACACTCGATTCTGCACCAAAATACATTAAGCAAAAGTAGTGGATTATTACCAAGTTGCAACAAATTAAAGAAAGAACTTGCAGGAAATGTCTCAGATCAGCATTGAAAAGATCACAGCTCTTAGAGGAGTTAGTGATAAATTGTAAATCATCATCTTTGGCTGGGACTAACATAGTTCGGTCCAGCCACCACATCACAGCCATCTGAGCAAGATCAGTGTCCAAAGCCTGGTGGGAGAGATTCATCTGACCCAGTGTTAGCACTGGCAGTGTGAATGTCTCCATCAGCACTCAACATCCTGACTCCTCCATATCCATGAAGGGAAGCAGACGCTTCTATTGCTCAGCTCAGCTCATCCTAAAGCAGACAGCTTTAGGGTCAGATAAATCACATCCATTTCTCTGCATTGGCTATAAAGGAAGCCATGGGTGACCAGCTCAGCCGCAGAGCCCCATCTTGCTGGGTGAGCTGCATGTCTCTCCTCTGCCTGATCCCCATCAGCACAAACTCCTCTCCTTTGGTGAAAAACTGCCACAACACCTGGGGGCATGGATGCTGCTGCTGTGACAGTCTCTCCCAGGGTCCTAGTGAGGAAGCACCAGAAATGCAGTCTGAAGTGCAGAGCTCTGCCTCTGCTCTGACCACCTCACAAGACTGGCAAACTCCCCAAAACATGAGATCAATTCCTTCAAGCACCCTAGCATTTATCCTTGGATAAGTCTGGATGGAGAATTTATTTGGCATTTCCCCAGTAGGCTCTTAAACACACAGAATTCATAGACGTGTTGAATTTGCCTTTTTCCTGTCCAGGTCTAGCACCATTAAACACACTCAGCAGACTTTCAATGTCGTCCAAATGGAAGCGATTTCCTTAAAAAGGGTCCTCACACAGGTTAAGCTAAATCAGACCAATACTGGACTATGTAAATATCATTGTTACGCCTTGTAATCAAAACAATAAGCATTAAGGGTTTTGTTGTTTGCCCAGGAGGTAAAGCCCCTGCCAGGCAGCACAAGGCAAGATGCCAGGCAGGAGGTGGACATAGTTAGAGAAACAGCCTTTTTCAGATCCAGCCTCTGAGACTGGTTAAAAAGGTTTCTGTGAATGAAGGAGGTTTCTGTGAGTGAATACAGGTTACACGTCAAAGGCAGACAAATGCAAAGAGAAGCTGAATGCTGCACTGATCTCAGAGTTCAAGTGCATTACATGTACAAACTCTTTGGTGGAAACAAGGGAAGTCAAAATAATCGTCAGCTCTAATTATGCCTCTCTATCCTCATTTATGGAAGGGTCCTGATTTTTCAGCAGAAATTTAAATATTCCACAAATTCTCCAGAAATTTGTCGATTTTCATGTGGGAATGCTGCAGTCTCTTCTGGAGGTGTCTTTTACTTATTCCATGTTCTTATCACTATTGTTATTATCTACAGATCAGCTGGAATACCTCTAGTGTGGTGAGTGTGAGCTGCCTTTTGGGAACTTCTGTGGAATAAAAGGACTAAACAACAGGGACTTGGCCACAGAGGGTAGTGGATGAAGGAGAGTGCAATTTCCTCGAGCACATTTTCCAAACAAACATGCTTTTACTTTTCTGCCGGTGTGTTTTTGTGGATGGCTGTTTGAAAGCAAGAGATGTTTCTCATGTTAAGAAATGAAAGATTTGGTTGACCTCTAAAATCATCTAAAATAGCCGTTTCATCCCTTGCACCCATCTGCAAACACTGAACTACTGTATCTCCAAACAACTGCATCCTTTTATACATGACATGGTGAAAGGGTGGTTAGAGCTGCTGCCTGTTCCCTGAGTAAAGCTCATAGTGGGGCACAGGAGTCCTTACCCCCATTTTACAGACATTCAGAGAGAAACAAGACTACAAATGATGAGGTCATACTTGCTGGTAAGCACTTAGGAACTATAATCTTGTGCTCTGGCTGAATGGTAGAGCCAACCAAACGACATTTACAGTATTTCCTTCCTATCATGCATATTTCAGCCATAGTAAAAAAGGAAAAAAGGGCACCAAAACTCAGCCAAGTTGTAAAATCTGGCCATCTGCAGGGCGGCTGGTGGAAAACCATTTTTACTTTGCCTTGAGAGGCATTTTTCCAAAGCTGCCAAACAGCTATCACCAAAGACCACTAGATTATTTGCTAGTCCAACATCTGTCAAGAAATAATTAGGTTGTTAAAGGTAGATTGTTAGTTACTGGCGTTAGGTGTCCATTAACATTAATTGAACTCCTCAGAATTATTTAGGAGTGAAGTCTGGCCCCATTGAAGCTAATGGGAGCTTTTCAATTAACTCTTGACTGACCTGATGGATTTGATTTATGACAGAAAAATGATGGGTTTCTGCTCAAGCTGTGTACCCATGAACAGAGACATCTGCTACAGAGACGTGGTCTCAGGGAGGCTATACTGAGGGAGGCTACATTGGGGGAGGCTACATGAGGGAGTATTTCAAACAATACAACCACTTTGTGGTACCCTGTAAAATCTGCAGAAGTGCTCACCTGGTATGTCTCTTCTCTGTTTGAAGTGGAAATACACACCAAAACATTTAGTTTTTAAATCCATGAGACTGAATCCAATGTGGTCCCTGAGGAATACAAATTCCAGCTTTTGGAGGCTGGTCAAGGGTGTAAGTCAGAGGAGCCAGCAAGGCCCCCCTAGCCCATCCTGACCTTCAGTGAGATGTTCTCCAGATGGAGCTGATGGGCTTTGGGGATATAAGGGATTGACTCCACTGCAATGGTGGGACTGATGCCCTTACACAGCTGAAATTCAGCCCATCACCCAGTTGTGAAGCTTAGAAAAAACAAACTTACAAGCCACATGTGTCTGAAAGGGAGCAATGAAGTAGTTGGTGGGTAATTAGCATTGCTGATGTTTATACCATTAAGGATCCAGAGAGAAGCGAAACAAGGGTGTGCCATATATTCCCTGATTGGAGATGATTATGTTTCTGCTGATGTTGATGTTTCAGTGTAATAATTTGCTCCCATTTTCCCCCTCCATGCAGTCCACAAGGACAAGTTTGATTGGGTCTTCTAGTTGAGAAAAGCAGATCCAACCTTGCTGTCACGTGCAGCATGTAACAGTAGGTTATCCAGATGGAAAATGTTAGTTTTGCATTGATACATTAATATAGACTTCTGGACTTCACTGCTAGGTTAAGAGTTAAACTTTTAGTTATCAGATCCCTTGTGTGATATAAACTATCATTATGAGATACATTTTCTTTCCATTATGCTGTAATAAAACCCTCCTCCTTATAATATAAATATATACATTTCCTCCGAGGCATCCTATTTGCTAAAGAACATCATGGAAATCTAATCCCCTTTTAATCAATAAAACACCAAATGATGTTTCTATTTAATGCAAACTTTGCTTCTTACCATGTAATGAACCTGTTTCTATTAAGAACACAGCCATTAATGGAATAAGTAATGCATTACTAGTATTCCACTGCTACAGTCAAGTTTCTCTTAGTATTTCCATTATAAACTCTGCTATTTAAGAGTCTGCAATTTTCTGAGCTGAATTTTCACCTATAAAATTCTTTTATACTGCTTGGGGGCTTGGGTAGGGAAGAAGGTTGCAGTTGTCATCATGTGTGGAGGCTCTCTCTTGCTCACCCACAGACTCACTGTATGACCCTGGCCTGGTCGTTTAACCTTTTAGAGCTTCCGTCAATCCAAATGGAGGCAAGAGAGATCCAAGTTTAACTATGTTTGAAAGGATGGCTCTAGGGAATCATAATGGACTGGAGAGACTTTTGCTTTTGGGACATCAGTACAATTTATTGCAGGTCAGTAATGAAAAGAAAATGGAAGCATGGCATTTTTCCAAGAATGAGAACTATGGAGGGGTGCTCAAAGCATGGCTATAAGAGGAAATAAACATCTGTAATTTGGGCCAGAAAATACTTATGATCTAATCTATGCTTTTGCAAAGATACTCTTTATTCCTATGTTTTTGTCAAGATATTGCTGAAGAAAGTTCAGGACCTCTTTCTTCACAAGGTGCTCACTCAGAATATTTTATACCTTTATGGGTTGTGGTTCATCTCAGTCATACTGTTTCTGTTATCTGATAAATGACAGGGCTTTCAAGAAAAAAACCCAAGAAATATATATTAGGAAACTCTGAGATGTAATCACTGGTGCAGAATGTGAAAGGAATTTGAGGATTAACAAACATTTTGATGAGCAGGCAGCAAAATAAAACAAGGGACAAGACAATTCACAGCTGAATTTCATGCTCACATCCTCGTGAATGCTGTTACCTCCTGTGCAAGCAGATTAGACTGGGAAATCAAGTCCTCCACCAGGTCATGAAAGACAGTGAAAAAGGTGGCTGTCTCTTGCATGGGTTGGTAACTCGATGTTGCAGGTTAAGGCAGAAATGGTAGGATAGTTGGGACTTTAAGCTGGTTTAGCAGCTCTAGCTCAGGATAAATGGAAAGATGGAACTCTAGATACTAACTAGAGTTAAGGTCCAGGTTACCTTACCTTCACTCTTACGCCAACTTGAGTGAAGAACTTGTATGGCAGACATGCGGGAAAGAGCTTTAATCTATGAGGAATCCTGACTGCAGGAGAACTGCATGGTCAACTCCATGCTCAACTCCTCTTTCTTTTCTCCCTCATTTCTGAACACTGAGACTGGATAAAGGTAAATATGGGACTGGAAACATGACAAGGGGGGACACCACATCTCTAAACTCTCCCACGCAGGTGGGACACCAGCCTGGAGAACACTTATCCAGCACCCCTGGTAACGAAGGTCTTCTTTAAACCACAAGGCAAGGCACTGAGGGTCAATAAAAGGTCCTTCCTTATTTAACCAGTAAGTAGAGCATATTTCCTGGGACTTACTGCCATCTTCAGTTTTCAGGCAAAGCTAAGGCATGGGTGGCAGGGCCTCGTGGCTTCTGAGTCTGGTGGTGGGGCAGTGATTCCCTAGTCATGATCTTCAGAGCTATTGTGTTAGATGCCTAGCCATGTATATAGATATTCTTTCCTCCATTATATTCAGTTCACATTTCTGAGTTTTACTACACAGGTGTAGAAACATCTGTAGTGTAAAAAACACCTTTCCAAACATGGGAGCAAATCTCTAATCTGATTGCCTGACTCAGGAGTTATAGATTAGCCCTGTCACTAAATATGTAGGAGAAAACGCAAGAGTCACTCTTTTCTCTTGACAGCTGGGAGAACATGAAGCATGAACCAAGTTTAAGGTCATTGGGGATCCCCATAGGGAGTCAGGAGCCAAAGTCAGTTCTAATCCCAACAAAGAGCCTCTACCACAGAATGGGTCAGGTAGGACACATCATATGAAACAGTCTTTGATAAAAAAGACAGCTAAAGTGTTTCCTGCACCTGAAGCTCCAGGAGATGGGCCGGGGGAAGGACTAGTCCATACACAAGGTCCAGTTACCAGCAGTGACTGCACTGGTGGAGGGGGCAGGGAGGAAAGAGCAGAGGAGGAAATTGGCAGAGAGAGCTATCACATCCGGAGGCTTTATCCTAGCACAGGTAACACATTCTTTATTTCACATTTCTTTTCTCGCCATGTTAGGGAAGGGGAAAATAGACACGCTTATTTCTCCTGCTCATTTTCCTGGACCATCTGGTGCTGAAGCAGAGATGACATATCACTGTGAACAAGGGGAAGATGTCACAGTTTTCACTAATAGCTGTGGGAGGAAAATAATTATTTTAAAAGTATGTGGGCTGTACAGACCGTACTTGTTAAGTCAAACTACCAGGAAACTTATTTCAGACACAAAACATTTGATATTAAATAATCAGTAATGCTAGAGATCAGCAGTCCCAGCCATAAATGTCGGGCTCAGTTCCATGCTTAACACAACCATAACTCAGGCACCACACCACTGAAGGCAGCACGCAATTTTTTGGGTTTACTGGATCAAGAAGGAAGGAGAAATTATAGACAACTCTATGCCACAGATTACCCGTACCACGTACATCAGTGATTGCAATCAGGTAGGGAAACAGGTCAGGATAAGAGGTGAAGCCAATAACGTGACATATATCACCTTCTAAGCAATGACGAGAACATATTGATTTTGTCCCCTTTAGCTCTGATCCCTTTTGTGTTGTTTCTGTAAAGTCCTCAGGGCATCCATGTACACTTACAGCTCTATATAATTGTATAATAAATAATAATTAAACTCTGAAACACCAGAGATAGGAAGAGAAATTAAATACTTGTCCTACATAGGGATTCTCAGAAATATCACTCTCACTGAACAGAAACAAGTGAAATTTGCAACTGTCATTCCGTAGCTTTAGGGGCTTGTTGGAAATATTTCGAAAACTATATAAATCAGATGAGAAACTTGCAAGATGCGTGGAATGGTAACTGAAAATAGGGCTTTTTTTAAAATCAAATGGAACAATTTGACTCATAAGTAGTCTTCTTTTTTGGAATGAAATGAACATTTCCTCTGCCTCCCCCCAAACAAATCTGTTTCACTGAAATGTTGGCATTTGAAAAATGTTGATAAATTCTAGTTACAATGAGAGCTAGTCAGAGAATGGAAACAGATTTGGTAAATAAGTATAAACAAACCAGCTTGAATTTGATTCCTGGTATTTTGTGGAATTGCTTTGCTTGTTCTTTGTAAACAAGTAGAGCTGCAACTTTGTGCATTCAAAAATCCAAACACAATGCCCAGAATGTTTCTGAATCTGTGCCAGGATAAAATGATAATAATATTCATTATTCTGTAATGCACAATTCAGAATTGTATTATTTTCCCATTTAGAGCAGTCTTTTAATCAGACAGCAGCCAATAACCCAGTGGAAGTAATGGATGTGCAGAACAAGGAGTTTAAACACTAAACTCCTGACAACCTTTTTCTGAAAAATCTGTTGAACATTGAATATCAAATCCACATGGACATATTTGGATCATGTCTAGTGGTAATGGTGATCCTCAGATGTAAAAGCAAGAATGCATTCAAATTGCCCCCCTTTCTCATAGATACCTATGGAATAAATATCACACACCCTATGGTACATCATCTTCTTAATCTGTGAAGAAAAGATCATCCCAGTGGTATTCCAGACAGGCTTAAGTCAAGCTAGATTGCAAGAGTTTTTAAGGGTCATTAACACAGAATTATTTATCAATACTAGTTCGAAGGTACGTTTCGTAACAAAGTAGGTACCTAATTCAATAAGACTTTGCAAAAAGTTCTGCAGAGAAGGTCACAGATAAGACTTCAAGAGGTTTTTGTTGAAAACACTGTACTTGATTCTTCTTTGTAGAAGGAAGCTGCCATATCCAATTGGAAATAAAAGACATCTATTGCAAACTTAATGCAATTTTATTGGAACTAAATTCAATCTCTTCATTTTTGATGCAGTAATGGGTCAGCAAACAGAACTCAAGAGCGCAGCCTCAGAAAAGTAATGTTCCCATGGTCAGAGTTGCCACCAGCAGAAGTACACTTTATAAACAAGGAACTCCTAAAAATTTGTTTAGAATATTTAAAAGAATAGTGCTCTACTCAGTCACATACAGACCTGCAAACATTTGCCAAGCTGTTTCCCAGTCATCACCGCAAGCCCAAGCTTCAAACAGAAAATCCATGCCCTAGATAAAGAAGATCACTTCTCTAACGTTATTTTTCTCTTTTCTCATATAAGTTATACAGCAAGCTCTGTATTTCGACTGATTAAAACACACCATGCGTAAGGGAGTGGGAGACACGCACATGGAGTCAGACCCTCAATTTATATAATCTCCATTGACTTCAGTGGAATGACACCAATTTACAGCAAGAAAGGGTCTGCCTACAGACTCTTAAAGGATTGACTGGTAAACTACAACAAACCATTTTTGTGAGAATGATTCTTCCCGTGTCTTGACTATGAGACAGAAACTTTGTTAATAGAGGCAGGGGCTACACTGTGATATTTATGATACTCAAAAGGAAATACCTTGTATCTCAGATGCTCAACAGTCCAATTTACATGTTTATTGCACAAAAGAGCCATTTATTTACAGACAAAAGACTGCCTATACATCTTAAAGCAGTTTTTAAACAGGGGATGATTTTGAAAGTGCAAAACAAGTGGACATTTTTCAACTGTTTTGCTCTCTTCCTTCTCTTATCTTGGTTGCTGGGAAGAAATACAGTAAAGTAACACCTCAAATAGTAGAGATCATTCATAGCATCTCCATCTACTTTCCACGCCTGCTTTGGCAGCCTGGCTCATGTCATAACTATCACAAGTTTATTTATAGTTCAGCGGTGTTAGGAGGGGTCAAGCAAGGAGGAAGATATTCTGATGAAACCACTAGGGAGTCCAGAGAGGAATTTTGCTGTGCTGAGGATGGTTCTTGGGCTGTGTTTTTTGTTTGTTTTTTTTAAATATTCATTTCCAACATAACATGCTTTGGAAACTATTCCTTCCCTTGATTTCTCCATGTTCCTCCTTCATGTCTGTTTTGGCAAGGATACTTTGGAAAAGAGTGCTGAAACCTCTTCTCGGAGCTGACACAGAAGGTCGCTGAGGTTTCTGTGTCGGTGGCTCTCAGGGGATTAGCAGAGATGGTCCATTGGCTGAGGCACTGGTGACCTAGCCTCAAGGAGTGCTGATGTCCTGCTGTCAAGAGTAGCTGGTCTAAAAAACTGCAATCACAAAAGCAATGAACTGAGCTTGGAGAGTTTATATGCAGGGTTTTGCTCACCACTGTCCTCGTGGCTGGAGGAAGCAGTTGTTACCAGCCCAAAATGCCAACTCCCTGTTCGCATTCCTATACTCCTGGGAAGGCCAGCTCCTGCCCACCAGCACTGAGAAAAGAGTTGGGTCCAAATTCCTTACAGGACTGAACCAGTTGCTTCTTTTCTTTCTCCTTCAGGTCATTTTCCTCCTTCAAAAGGGAGCTTGGGTGTTCTGCAGACGGGTGGAGAAAGCATGGGTGTCCCCCACACAGTATAGAGGAAAATTTAAGATGAAGGGTTACAGTGAACCTCCAAGGCACCCAGTACCTTTGGGATAAGGGTGGGCACAGCACAGGAAACCTAGGCTCTCCTGCCATCCTGCGCCGGCTCTGTTGCAAAGCAGAGCTCTCTTTTCAAGCTAGGAAGATCAAGGACTCCCTTGAGCAAATACAGGACAAACAATTCCCAAAGCATCACATGAAAGGCATAGCTGGGGTGCTGCTGCTTCAGCAAGGCAGTAACGTGGCAGTCAGAGACAGTTAATATATCACTTTCTAACTGGGATTGAATAGATTCACTTGGTATATGGAGATATAGATGAGGCTCAGTTTTCAATATTGTGCTGCCTATAACATATGACAGGGTCATCGGGCTTCTTTAGAGATCAAGAATACAGATCAGGCTTCCAAAAATTCAATATTAATTATTGAATATTTACGTTTACTAGGGGGAATGAGTGATCAGAACTTCTCTCCAAGGCTCTGTATGAGACTTTGTATTTCAAGAACAATATAAATCAGGCCTTTTTATTTGTCATTTGTGCAAGATGAAAATTAACATCACAAGCATTATTAATAAGGCATGAACAACAGAAAGAAGAGAGGAAGCAGAACAGCTCACTCCCTCCAAGTTTCTCTCTCTGTATATTAAGTAGATTTATCATGTACCAATTCCCTGCTCTACCCACTTCTTTTCTCTCTGGCAAATTTAGGCTTCAATAGCATTCACGTGCCACTCATCAATATATTTGCCCCTCAGCCATCAAATTAAAACTCTTTACAAATATTCACAAATTAATCCTTGCAGCAACCTTTGTATCAGAAGCACCAGGTACCCTATCTCTTCTGCAGGGTGGCAGTGGGGTAGGAAGACTGAGGTCTCAGGGATGAGCGAAGGCACAGAATAACAACACATCAGCACTAAAAGAGAGGCTAGAGGCTCGGTACAAAGAACCGAAAAGAAAGTTATACGGATAAGACGTATCGATCACAACGGTCCTTCTGGCCTTCAGAATCCACTTAATAAAAGTTAACTCTCTTGGCTTTGAGCCCTTTGGCCGTACACCTCAGCCTATTTCATAAAAGAAATAATTATCTTCAGCCTTCCAGGTGAGGAAAGTGAGCAACTGAGAAATTAGGACCCCAGCCTCAGGGATACTCAGGTGTTTGATTTTAACAGGATTTCACCTAAAACTGCAACTCTGTCAGGTGCGTTGGCTTACAAATTAACCCTCAGATTTACAGCCCTTTTGCAGTCAGAGGCAATGGGAATGTGATGGGGTGAGGGCTCTCCATCCCTCTTGGTCCCTCTGGATGTCGGTGGATGGACACGCAAATTCTGGTGCTTTTCAGACAAACCCAGGGCTGAGAACAGGCATAATGAGTGCATCATTTCCCACCCAAATGGAGATCCTAATATTTAGTGCAGGTATCCTGAGGTGCAGATGAAAGCCCCCATGCAGCCACCAAAGCTCCTGTAATAGGAAAGGAAAAGCTGCAAGTGGCTGTTTGGATCACCCTGGCCTCTATCTCTGAGCTACAGTTGCCCTTTTCAGTGCTCAGCATTATAAAACCTGCCTTTGAAAAAATTATATCTTGGCAAAAATCTTGCTGTTGGTGAGGTGCGAAGGCTGGTGAGGTAGCAGTTTCCTTAAAATTGGCTGGAGACGTTCTATTCTTTCAATAGCCAGGCTTTTCCAATGTTCTGTTTTAAAATGCCACTTTGTTCTGCCTTCTCCCCACCCCCTACAAAAAGTCCACACCCTACTAAAAGCCCACACGAGTCAGTCTACCACCAAAATATCTTTTTGACTTCTGTCCCCCACTGCTTGCACCTTTCTAATAACTAGACCAGGTTTATGACCAATGAATGCCTGCATCTGCATCTACAAATATAAAATGTTTCTGGCTGCTGAGAAATTCCCTCTCACGCTCGTCACACTATTTACTGTGCAATATTGATATATTACAATATTACACCTAATCATAATTAACAATGATACTTAGCAGCATCTATATGGCTCTTCACACCTTTAAAGTGCTGTGCAAACACTCATTAATTAATCTTTGCTTTGGGGAGCCTGTATGGCAGTCTTTTCCACAGGGCACTAAGAGCCGGTCCCGGGAGTAGAGTTGTGGTTGCCAGGATGTGCTGCTTGCTGGGGGCTTTTTGGAAGGTATCAAGAGCTGCCTTTCTGTTTCCAGTGGAGATGTGAAACAGAAAAAAAACCTGCAGGAATGGGCAATATAGTCAAGAGAGGGACAAACGGTGGTGATTCTTACTGGTTTTATTCCTCCATACTGGTGCTGGTCTAGCTCAGTGACCTGAAGTTATCTAATAGAGGTCAGTGCCTATTCTTAGGTCAGCCCAAATCCTGCATGCTCATGAGCTGAGGGTCCCTGTGGCTGTGGGTGAGAAGGGAGAGGGAGGTGGTGGGGGGTGCAGGTGGTGGAAGTGGGGACGAGAAGGCCACCGACATGGGAACTGCTGCAGGAGCACATTGCAGGAGCTGCCTCTCCCAAATCTCCTTCACACACTGCTACCCATTGCCCATGTTTGGGCACCGGGGGAGGATTTCTCTCCAGTTTGCGTTTTGGAGGTGAACAGCAGGTATACGTTTTGCATCTCGTGGAGCCTGTTCAGTGCTTGTATCTCTGCCTGGATGGAATGCGTCTTTTCTCAGCTTTTCACTGTCTTGCTCTGAAATCTCCACTCCCATCCCTCTGCAGAGCTCAGTAACAGCTTGCTTCATCTTCCTACTGTCAGCACTCTGCTTTGACCCTTTAATCAGGGGACTTGGCTTTTATCTGGAAGACATATGCCTTAGGTGTCTTGTATAAGGTGCCACACAAAGCAAATTCAGCCAGGCCTGCCAATAACACATCATCTAACCAGATGGGGATAAACAGACTTGAATTCATTTGCTCCCTTTTCTCTACTCAGTAGTAGCAAGCACTAGAGAAAAGGCTGTTACTAGCTTTGCATAATGTCCCTGGGTACAGGGTTTTTGTGCTCTGCATTTGAGGAAAGCTTAGGTCAGCCTCACAGCTTCCTCTGATTAGATATGGTTAGAATTAATAAAATGAGAATCCTTTTGCTACTTGTCCTTATGACATTGTAGATGCCAAAAATGAGAGGTGTCATGGAGTTGTTCTCTGATGGGTTGTGGTATTTTTTGTTTCATCGTTTTTTTGGGTTTTTTTAACTCAGTGAAATCTCAGTTGTGCTTTTTTTGTGCAAATCAGATAGAACAAGGAAGTGTGTGAGGCATAGATACATGGTTTGTGTTGAATTGTGAGTGGAGAAGCGACCAAGCTCATGTTTTTTCTTTTAGTGACCTCAGCAAGATTGATATCTAGATTTCATCAGCTGAAGTGAAAGAGTTATTATTATAGAGCCTGGAGCAGAGCTGACATACTTGCACTGAATGAAGCTGTTTCTAGCTTAGGGAATTCAAATGACCAGGCCTGGGATTTGCTCTAAATGGCAAGAGCAGAGTTACCGCCATTCAGACAGACAAAATGGGTCTCAGGCAGTCAAAAGATCAAGGAAACACTTCTGAGGAGAACAGCTTTTCTTCTGAAAGTGTTAATTGGAATATTTGATAATGACATCATTATCTTTTTTTTCCCCTCAATATTGTTTAAAACCATTGTCCTTCTTTAGGTTCTCTCCATTAAAATTATCCATTGTTCTCCTCGGGAAATTTAAAGAATGACAGAACATCCTCAAAACATCCTTTCAAAGAAATCAGGTTTGATCCAGTTGAGAGTAAACAGGCATGAAGACAGTTGCCTTTCTGCAAGGGGACGTACAACAGGCCAACCTGTCCCCTGCACTACGCTCCCTGTCATGGCCACATTTGATATATGATTGTAAGACACGGACAGTGACATGTTATGACATGTTAGGACCATGGCCATGGGAAATCATCCCTCAGGGGTGGGTGGCAAGGCTTGGGATTTATTATTGGGTGTAGCTGATGCAGAGGAGACAGCAGCCCCACATCATTGTCCTGGAATCTGTACAAATGATGATCATGAGGAGCTTGTATTTTAAATAAAGCAAAGCGCATGTTCATTTACTGATTGGGATTACAGGCACACAGAGATTAGGACCCTGATCAGACACCCGCTGAAGTAAACAAGGGGAGAAAAAAAATTGCAACCAGCTTAAGTGAGCATATGGTAAGTCACTCACAGATTCAAGGTCATATGGGAAACACGCAACATCGCTGATACTTCACACCCCAGGTGAATGCATTAACCCTGCTTGGAAACAGTCATGTCTGCTCACAAACTTCAGCCTGAGTTTAAGAGGAAGCAAGTCTGTGATCACGCTCCCTGTCAGCTTCAACAGAAACTGTCACAGAGAAAGAGGTCTCAAAGACCATGAAACTTTAGGAGTTTAATTAAAAGCAGCATCTGGGCAAATTAAAGGAGAGAGACTGAAATTAGTGCCTCTGAAGACAAAGAGGCAGCCAGCACCTTGCTGCTCCACATCTGCCTCTGCTCTGTGGGGACTCTGCAAGGACCTGGGGACACAACAGAGACAATTCCATTTGCCTCCTTCGTCACCTCTCAGAAAACCAGTTCTTTCTAGATGAGACTGTGCGACTGCACGTATCTGAAGACCTGGGATCCCATTTTATCAATATTTTAATTTGTATGTATTGGGGAAAAATTTTGTATAAATAAAAAAAAATGGAGAATACTATATGTAAGTAATATTCCTGCCTCTTTCAAATCTCCTGCACTCTCAGAAGGCGCCCCAAAAGCCAAGTAGGCCACTCTACTCCCTCACAGACTTCTTCTTTTTGTTTGTTTTTGCTGTTGTTCTCTCAGATCTCAGTTCAGTCAGAGTGTCCACAACAGCCCTTTGAGATGTGCCACAACATAGTTCAACCTTGGGCCTTCTTAATCTGATACAGCAGAGTGGTGAAAATAGGCAAGGCCAGATGTTCAAATACTTTCACTTTGGCAACAAGAGGAGAAAACGTAGCGAAGAGGTCAAGGGCCAGGAGGAGAGAAATGGAAGAAAGGCCAAGCTTTGAGTATAGTACCAGAGCTCAGAAACGGCATGGAAGCAAAATAATGAAGTCAAGGACCTCCCATACTTCTGCTGCAACTGGAAAATGCTTAAGCCTGAAAGTCAGATTTAGGTCTGTCACAACAACACGATGCATTTCAGATTGATTGAATTATAACTCACAGGTGCTCCGTGCTCCATGCATCTCATCCTTCTCCCCTCCACAACAGGCTTTAAACTCCAGCACACAAGACAGATGAAGAAGATTGCTTCCCTGCATTCTCCTTACCGCGGCTGGGTCTCTATCGCATCGATAAGCGTGTGTTTTAACACATAACGCTCTATGGAGGAAATCCAACTGCCATCAGAGCTGGCTGTTCTGATGGACTGAGCAAACACGATATTTTGGTGAGAGGTAATTTTCATACTCAGCTGATTAATTCCAGAGCACAGGAACAATGGGCTTTTTCAGCTGCTGAATAATGCATGTATGGCATTGCGACTGGTAAGCAGCAGGGTTCCCGGTTAGCGATAGAAATTCACACACCCATGCTATTTTAATAAGCTATCACTGTTAAAGAAGTCTATTTACGTTATTCATCTCCAACATTTGCACAAACATGTCAACTGGGGAAGTGTGTGGGGGGAGGTAGGAGGGAAAAATGAGGTCATATTCATATACACTTTCTTAGCTGTTTAATTTATATAAGCCTTAAAATTAAGCAGAAAACTTACTTGTGGGACTCATGCTGAACACACAGTGGAAAAATATGACCAGATTTTAGTAAAACGAACTATTCTAATATGTGGGGACCTTGCTGAACACCTAGAAGATAAAACTGGACTAGACTTGGGAAAAAACAAACTGTTCTGAACAAGCCACACAGGGTAATAGTTGATGAATGCATTAAAAAAATCAGTCTGGGAAACTGTATGGAAGCGTTTAGGAACGGACATGACTAAGATAGTTGCAAGGACGAATGTATCAAGAAAAACATAAATAATACTGTTTGGCTTTACAGTTCAGATACAGAAAACTATATATAAGCGGCTTTCGGGGACTCTCACGCGCTCTCTCACACACACACGTACGTTCATGCACAACTTCACTTCTGCTTCTACTTCGCTTCTGCTTCACTTCTGCTTCACTCCTGCTTCTACTTTGACAATAAAAGGCCTTACTTTCAACTCAGAGGTTGCCATGTCCTTCATCACCGCACTTACTTCCCAGGGAAAGAAAGCACCATGGCTGCCACCTGAAGCCTGGATAATATGAGCACAATGGAAACAGAGCATAGCAGGAGAGAAAAGCCGGGACAAGGATGTACATAGAGAGCTTGGCACAGGCTGCTCCAGAGCTCTGTGAGCCAGAGCTGTTCTGAGTTTTTGGCCACTGACTGCTCCATGGTGCCACTGGTTGCTTTGGAGACATCTGGGCCATGTCTTCCTCACTGTCTCCCTTGAACTAGCCAAGAGCTCCTGAAGGAAACGTAGCTAACAGGTTTTCCAGGCACTCTGCTGCGATACATTGAGGTTTGGGACAGGGGTCACCAGTCTGGAGTGCACGCCTGCTTTATTTGGCCTGTGAGTGTGTAGACACCAAAGTGAAGGAATCAGCTCTTACTTATGGGATCAAGTGTCAGATCAACTCTTAAAGTTAGGTGTATTACGTATTCTTAATTTCTTTTATAGCCAGAAGAGATCTAGTCAATGCTAATCAAGAAGTGCATTTTTATCGGTTCTACATAATACTGATCAGGGAATAAACTATTTTTCATAAATTTTATGTTGCTTCAAAAGGATACAGGTTGCTCATAGATGTTGGGTAATGTTTACCAGCCCCAGGGAGGTATCTTAGATACCAGAGGGCATTTAAAACTACATGAGATCCCTGTGTTTAGACAACTGCATGACATCCTTGACCTCCATTGACTACAATGAGAATTTGGACAGCTGGATATCTAAATTTGTGCCCTTTAATCTGTGAGCTGAATCCCACCCAAAAATGTCAAAATCTCCACATTTTCACTAGACCAGGTCACTAGAGGCCAGATTTTCAAGAAAGCAGCTCCTATTTTGACATCCATTCTGCTGCAAAACTTTCAAGTGTGATCAAAGGCAAGGCTGAGTCCCTCTGAACGAGATGGGGGCTGAGCAGGTGAAGTGTACCTGCTCCACTGCCTCCTCATGCCCCAGTTGCTAAGTTCAAAAACTGAGGTAAAATGGGGTCTGAAGACGGATCTGCAAACTTGGAAGGCCCAGACCCAGGAGTTCAGTGCGTGTGCAACAGCTCTGCATGTGCATGGTATGGGAGACACAATCACCCACGGTCCCACGTGACCAGCAGATCACCCTCCACGCAGTAGCACTGATGAAAGTATGTTAACTGTTCCTTTGCCCCATGTCATAGTATCCCTTGTTTATGTGCCTCTGGAATAAAGTTTTTTAAAAGCAAAGAGCACACTGGTCTACTCCAAGCAGTTAATCTCATACTTGGTTCCCACTTTTCTATATTTTGTCATTTGGGACCTGGATAGTGATGCACGTTCATCCCCTACAACCTCACATCAAAGTTTTCATTTACATGGTAAATATTGCTATCAAATCATTCATTCTTTTAAATCATACTCCCAAATTTTGTTTTTCCTTAGCTGCCTGGGTGGATTTCCTCTCCCTTTTGGGAGTGTGCATCTCTGGAAGACTCTGAGAAGAGACTTTCTTCCTTTTAGAGAGCGGGGCGGTTTCCCAAAAGAGCATAGAAATGGCATAAGCATGTGTTTCAGGACATGACTATTTTGCTACATAACAAGCAATGATTTATATCATTCTATTGGAAGTTTTGAGCCTTTATTTATTTTATTTCAATTCTTTTGTCTTTTTAAACAGAAAAATAGAGGGGAAAAAATTTTTAAAATATCTTTGTCCTTGGACATTTTGGAGCGTACTAATGCACAGGAGGGTTGAGGAGTGCCCAGTTTTGGGAGGAAGGAGTTGGAGCCCTGGGAGCAGCCCCAACATCACATTATGCAACATGTTGTTTTGGTCTCTCTGGAGGCCAGTGATTGTGCATGTCAGGAAAACTTTAAGGTAACCAATGTAGAGGTAATGGCTGCATAAGGAGACCAACTGACAGAACACATTGAACTAATTTTCTTCCAGCCTCCCCCAATTTTTCCTTCCCCTCCAGCCTGGGAAGAAGAAACTTGCCTGAGGTTTTCTGAGAAGCCAGGAAAGGAGGAGGAGAAATGGTGGTCCGTTACAGACCCTTTTCTCCCCTCTTTGGCTCATTCACCTGCCTCAGCCCAACAATAATTAAACTTTCTGTTGCACCCACTGTGCTACTCACTAATGGGAAAATGCAAATAGACATCCTCACTCTGCGGGGATTATAGTCCAAAAAAGGTAAGACCAGGGAGTATTATTCTCCTGTTAGAGCAGTAAAGGCAAGAAATGGGGCTGTTTAAAAAAGTTATTTGCCAACACTCCTAGCCAGCTTTGTAGCACCTGCAGAAAACAGAGTGTTTACTCTTCTCAAACAAAGTTTTAAAGGAGCTGATTTTGTCAAGTCTGATTTTGGATGTTTGTTGTGAGACACTGTGGAAGCGTGGCCTGGTTTTCAGTAATTTGTCTTCTAATACTCAAACCTAGCTTAACCTGGCTCACTTTTTAAAATATCTTATGAGCTCCCACACAGTCTATAATGGGATTTTCCCCATAGCTCCCTGAAGAATGCTACTCTGTAGTGATTTGGAGGAGCGAAGGAAGCGGGAGCTGAAGGAGAGAGGAAAAGGAAGCTATTTTGAGCACAAAGCCTCTAGGCAGGTGTAGCATGTGGAACTATCACATTCAGTCCGAGTTATTGGAGCAAATCAATACTAATTATTTTAAGGCTGAGGCCTTATGCTGGGGCTTCTCAGAGTGCTCATCGTGATCTTTTATTGCTTCTTTTGTAAATTTGCAGTGTGAGCCGTTATCGTGGTGTGCAGAGCAAGGATGCTGTAAGGCAAGGGAAGGTCTCACTACTAAGTTTCACCATCCTCTCAAGCACCTTTGTACAACTTCTGACTGCAGTAGGCCATGCAAACGCTGATGGATTTCATACAATGAGTCCTTTGCGGGATGGGAGGATTCCAAAAACTCCTCTTCTTCAAGGACAGGGCCATGTTTTGGCTCTTTGCTTTAGGAGACAAGGAGAGGACCTCATGGATCCCTCAGGCAACCTCAACTACAAATGAGGATCCAAAGGAGCTTGAGATCCAGAAATTTGCCACTGGTGCCATATCAAAGCAAGCAAGAAGACCACACATTCCTGAATCAATGCAGCTGAGGGCAGGCTTCACCTTCTCCACACTCCTCCAGTAAGGAACATGCTTCATCCTCCTCACAAAGGAGACATTCTCTTGGTCACTGCCAAACTGATTTACAGAAAACAGCTCAGGGAGTTAACTCAACAGAGTGGGATCCTATCCAGGGTCCAAACTGTCCCTCCAAGCAACACAGCTGTTTACTGTGTATTCACTGATACTTTCAATTCAAGATGAATTTGAAGCTCATATCTGGCAATCAGCTACATAAATCTCAACACAGTGGCTGTCCAGCCCAAATCTGAGAGCTCTCATGTGATGAAGGCTGATATTTCTCATCACAGTACTGCCCAGGACAGCCTCTATGGGATTCCATACTTAGCCATACCTGGTAGCGTCATACCACAAAAGTGATCTGCAGCACTCATCCCACAGTACTGTATACTGCCTCCAGGAGCTTCTGTATTCCTTCTGCTGCCTGCTGATCCTTAAGCAACAGAAGCTCAGAAATATAAGTGCCCTGCGGACCCATTCCTGCAATTGAAATCAAGGAATTCAGCTGCATCTTAGCACCATGCATAAGAAACTGTAAGTATAGGATAGCTGGCTTTGATGCACAACATAGGTCTGGGAAGGGCAAGGGTAGCCAGAGCGTCAACCATAAAAACCATTGTAGCTATATCCTTTACCATTTAGTTTCCTTCTTTTACAGGAGGTGTTATAGTGTTTTCCTCTTATAAAGGCTCTTCCCAGCACTGATTTTATTTTTCTTGATTCAGTGGCAGAACCAGGAAGCATAAAGATTATTTCATTTCATCCAAAATGAAGTATGTGTTTCATATGTGGGGGGGGTTGTTGTTTTCTTGGGGTTTTTAAAGAAAACTGTTACATTTCAAAGCAAGATACTGAAATGTGAAGTTTTAATTTTTACGAACAACAAGGTGTGAGATGGCAATATTTTCAAAAATGTTTTTCTTTCATTCTTCGGGGATGAAAAACCTTGAAAATGTGGAGTGATTTTGCCAAGTTTCAGCTTAACTAAAAATGACTTGTTTATGGTAAGTGAACTACTGGCTGGGAACTCGCTTCGTGTAGCTCCATTCTCAACTAACCCCTCTTTGTCTTTTTAGATTTGAAATTCTTCAGGGAAGAGACTGACTTTTCTTTTGCACGGGGGAGAGCACTTTGAAGATAAAAATTGTTAGAGCAGTGCTAAGTATTGTGTAGCCTCGAAAGAATGTGTTATCAGCTTACAAAGCCACTTTGAAAAGTAGCATACACTCAAAGGCACTGACATCTGTCTGTAAAAAAAGAAAAAAGAAGTGTAGGTGGGATTTACTGTCTGCTGTATAACTTTCTCCTAGACCTTGACTGCATGTAACATACTGCAAGCAAGGCAGAGTTTTTCACAGTAACAACTGCTCTTGATGAAACTTGGTTTTAAGGATTCTGTAGCAGCACAGGGATGCAAAGCTTTTTGCATTCAGATCCCAAAAAAAACCCCTCCCTAGGTCACAGCAGATCAACCCAGCCTGCACAAAGACGTGATTCAGCAGATTAAGTTTTATTAACAAAGAACTGGTTTTCAGGTGAGCCCACCGCTCCTCAGTAATTATATTCTAAGAGGGTTTTATTCCTTTTCCCAATGAGTATCACTGCAACATACTGACTCATCAGAGCACAGAGCTTCAGAGATGGATACAAACTATGTGAGACCCAACTGTTCTGTGTCACGTTTATATGGGAAAACAACTTGTGACTTCTCCCTTCCTGGCTAGACTGTCTTTCTGAAAGGCTCAGGGATGCCTAGTATTTCTTTAGTCATGGGTATCATTTTGCTGTTTTCTGACTAGTGTGAGACAGGAACTGGTTTTCAAATTACAGAAAAAGATCCTCCCTGTACATTCAAAGCAGGGAAGAAAAATACTCTGAGAAGGGTGAGACAAGTAATGATCTCTGACGGGCCGTGTCCATGGGCATACATACAAGTGCTGCTGCTCATCCTGCAGCCTCTGTAGCACAGCACGAAGGCTTCTCTTTGGAGAACACCCTGAGTCAGCAGCTGAGCAGCTAGGGACTCCTCTGGAGGGCTAGAAAAGTTTTTAATCTCCTATAGATGTTTTAGTGCCTAAAGGACTGAAGAGTAGATTATCCTATGAGATCGGAAACCTGGCTGTCCGTGGAGCCAGTCAATGACTGGCGATGGAAGTCACTTACAGCTGAATGGCATCCCCTCGTAACTATTCTTCTCCTGCCACAGAAGAAATCTAGACTCCTAACTCAAGTGTGTGAATATCCCCCAAATAAATGTGGTTTTACTTCTACTCCTTCCTATTCAGGGATTGAACACACCCACAAACACCCTTTCTCCTCACTACAGCACTAGCTAGAGTGGGTCCCAATATGTTGGAATCAGTCTAAAGACGGCCTCTTTTAGCAGTTGTGGTTAAAATTAGCTATGGACAGCCTGTAAGTCGGTGCTGAGGCTCCACTGCAGGTGAGAACATGGAACATCAACTTAAAAACAGTAGTAGACAATGAGGCAAGCTCTGAGCTCACTGGGTATCTTGATTACATGGGGGTGGCATGCACCAGCCACGGCTCCTCTACTGTCATGCGGTGCTGATGGTACTCCAGTGTAGTGCTGGTGGTACCCCTGCAGCTGTGGATATTTTCAGGTGCAAAGGAGGAGGAGGGTTGGCAAGAAGGGACCGCGAGGTAAAACTTCATCTGTTACAGCACCCTGAAGCCTGCAGCCCATAGTGACCTCATCTGCCTCCCCACCTCCACAAAGCTCATAAAGAATTGTAGAAATTCATCTGCATGCAGGAACATAGAGAAATAAGCTGTGAAATAAGGGCAAACACCTCTAGCCATAAGCTCCATTCAAGAGCAGAAACAGCAGCCAACCTCTTATTACTGTTGTTATTATTATTTTAGTTTCAAGGCTTCCATTAAAAGCAAACCCATGTCCTGGGGCAAGACGAGAGCTGAACTTGAGCCTATGAAAGAGCTCACCCAGATGACTTCTTTTCTGAGGACAACCTCATTAGTAAATTTTGGTCTCAGATTAAAAGACTGAGCACTTCTCTCACCTGGTATGTCCTACCCTCTAGGACCTGATATTTAGTTTTGGTACCTGGAGCAGTGAATTTGCCTAATCCCAGCCCAATTTAACTCATGAATTGTCACAGAAAAGAGAAGCCTTTGCAGCCTCTCAAAGTCACTCCCTTTTCACCTTTGCTCAGCAGCAGCTGTCAGAGCCGTGATAGTGTCCATTTAATGACATTAGCTTTTCAGAGTATGTCTTCCTCCAGATTACAGCTGAACTGCCAAATCTCTTAGCCACCTTCCAAACTTCATGCTTCTCACTCCTCTTCCCAAAAATACACCATTTTCATGGGGTTCTCCCCAACTGAAGACCCCAAAGCACCTTACAAAAGGTCAGTAGCAGTACATCATTTTACTAAAGGAAAACTGCAGGACAGAAAGAGCACAAACCCCCAGCTCACATCACCAGCTAAATGTAGGCAGCTGTGGCCATAATACTCCCTGTTGGTGTGAGCCACCCATCCTGCCACCCCACAAGGTGACCACATGTTAAAGATTATTGTAGGATGTCCCTGTGTTCCAGAAGACATTTTCAGGACGTCTTATATGTTCTTTAGGATATATAGGCACAGATTAGGGTTTTTCTCCTGTTTGTTCAGATCCTGTTGCTGCACCACACTGACTCCATGTGGTGCTGGCTGAGGGAAAACTATCAGGAGGAGGAGGTAGCGCTGTGATGGACAGTGTTCAGAAGGAAAAGACCAAGAGCACATGTTCAGGACATTCACTGAGCATTTCCAACTGCATGTTCTCAGATACTCAGTTAAATGGGAGGAAAAAAATCACAATCTTGTGAAATGCACCCTGGCTCCTGTTGGTAAGTTAGCTGGGAGTTGTGACACTAAAATGTAGCTTGACGGGTTGCTTCTATCTTGTTTATGCAATCATAGCCTGTGTGTTTTCATCCCAAAAAACTCTTGAACCCAGTGGTCATTACCCACGAAGTACGAAAGAGATGAAGCATTCCTGAAGCCAAGCAGTTCCTTCAAGTTTCATAAAAACAGGCAGCCAGCTAGATAAGAGAGTCCCAAGCAGAATGAAGGGTTGAGACCCCCAGCCAGTATTAGACATGAGGGAAGACAAATGGAGACATACACACATACAGCTTTCAGTGTCCCAGCTGATGGAAAACCCTTAATTTGCCCCCATGCCAGAGAATCCAAACATAAGACACAAACACTGGAAATGAGGCTGCTTTGATCCTGCCGCAGGCTGAATCACTGATCTCCTGTGGAATTTGCCCTCCTAAGGCTGGAACAAAGAAGTCAGATGAATGCAAGGAGGCAGGACAGCAGCAGTCCCCTCCCTTCATTCTGACCACATCCTCCTTCATACCTGTTTTGCTTACCTTGTCATTTGATTGCCGTGTCCACACTGCAAAAACCACTTCACTTAACCGATGACTACGCTTAGTGGATTGAAGCAGATGGCATGGTGGGAAACCCTGAGAAGACTACAACTTCCTGCAGTGACACCACTAGACAAGCTAACAGCATGCCTTGGAGATGCTAATGAAACATATCCTGCTAAGGGGGGTAATCCCAAGGGCTGCAGAGTTGCTACGGCCCAGAAGTCCACCGCTTGGTCCAAGAGGAAAATCAGCTTCTCTCCTAGAATCTGAGAAGAAAGTGCATTACATGAGCCAAGAGGAGATCTGCATGGGTCAAAGCCCCCAGTACAAACCCCTGTGTTTGCCCCTGATGGATTCTGTTTCCCGAAGCATCAGGAGGTGGAGATGAGCCAGCATAGACCCAGTAACAGAAACACCTTTAAACTTGACACAAGTTTACTTAGATAAGAGAGGGAACGCTAAGGAGTCCAAAGACCTCCTTTCCCCCTTATTTGTGTCACTTCATGCTTCCATGGTGTGGCAACAGTCCCATGGATATGACCTGTCTCCATTTCACATTGGAGTTGTGTTCATCCCCAGCCTGAGTTGCAGGAACGCAGGGAGGCAAAGACCTGAGGTGCTTTTCCATAGCCCCTTCTATTCTCCATGTTGGGAGCTCAAAATATGACCATGCTCCCCATTCTCCCTTCACCTATAAAACACCAAGGACTTGCAAAACACGAGCATACTAATAAACAGACCTGCTCTTAGAATGGTATTTTGTGGCAGCCCTGGGAAGCCAAGCAGGAACTGGCCCATTACTCATTACTTTTTGTGCTGTGGAAATCCACAGTCAGTGACAGCTTCTGCTGCACAGAGCTGCAGCAGTGGTTAACATGATTCCATCCCCACCTCTCTGCAACCCACTGTCTATCCGGCTGGTGGGCACTGCTGCTCCCAGATCATGATTCTTAATTTAGAGAGTCTCTCCTGACATTTTGACTACTACAGCCTGATGCTTGCAAGCTGTGCTCAGAGAGGGTGAAATTCAGCTCCCCAGTCGCACCCAGTTTCTCTCTCCCGCTTTCTTTTCTTCCCTTCCTAATTCATTTAAAATCAGCTATGAAAAATGTCACTGGTTTCCAGGAAAATCATGGGTCCGGCCAAGGCAAAAGTCAACCCTTTAATTTAAAATGGTTGAGGGGGAGACAATTCAGTGAAGCTGCTCAGCTAATGCACAGTTTGTAATTACAGGAGCAGGCTGGGAAAACAGGACCTACCTAGGGAATATTCTTATTAAATAAAGCAGAATTCTGTCACCTTCTTAATCATGAAATATTGATGAAACTGTAAGCAGCCCCTCTGAGATTTTAGCCTTTGCCCTCTCCTTGTGTGTGTGTGTGTCCACACAAAGATGAAGGGGAAAAAAATCTCCACCTCAAAACCTACCCATGTCGCTGCAGAATACTAAGCTCTGTAACAGTGGATTTTGCTGAGGTTGCATGGACAGGTGGTTTGAAGAAATAAAAATTCTTCCCTCAGTACAACCAGAAACTTCCTTTGGAATGAATGGGGAGATTATTAAACAGAAGTAAGTGAGAAAGGGCATATTAAAGGGAGGAATGTGTCATGAGTCAGAAGAGGAAGGTGTTGATGCTCTTCCTTACCTTGAGCCAGTCCACATTTTGGAGGCTGTAGAGGACTCTTGAACTCCAGGTATCCCGGAGTGTCAGATCTTCTCCTGGCCTTAAGAAGCTATGTTTGTAGCTGACAACAGCAAAACAAGCACCAGGGCCTGTCTTTGCAAGCCAAAGGACAACCAGGGCAGCAGAACCTTTGAGTTGTTGGAGCATCTGTGTTCTCCTTCGGCAAGTCCCGGAGTCCCAGAGAAGGCAGGGCCCAAGACACTGCAGCCCATGAACTCAAGCTGGATGCACCCAATATTCATCAATATCCACATCTGGCGACAGTTGGAGCTGGGATGAGACCCCTGCAGGTCCTTGATCTCAGATGGTACCTGAGATGATACAGCATGAAGCTTCACACCCTCTTTGTGGTGCCAAAACCATGTTAGCCGCTCAGCAGAGGAGCAAGTTCCATATGCCTTGCACTATTCATGTCTTGACACTGCTGGCGTCAGCCATCAGTTGGCTGAGGGGCCTCAGCAACAGGGGCCCAGAAAAGCCCTCAGGGGATAAAGCCAAGGGCTATGTATAGTGCTGGTGAAAATGAGAAGTTTAGGGAAATAAAATCACAGGCAAATTTTCATCCCTCCACACTTCTCTATGCGGTGGGAAGGGACAGAAACTCTTTTCAAACCAAAATAACCATGCTCTGTTCCATTTCTGTGACTCAGCTCCACAGTTCTACCCAGGAGAAATAAATAAAGAAAAATGGGAGATTCCCGGGAGAGACTTTGGGAACCACAAGCGAGAACTGGGAGACCAGTGCATTACCAATAGCTAATCCCAAAAAGCAGACACTTGTCTGAGCCTGGGGTTTTACCCTTCTGCAAGAGGCTGGGAGAGGAAAATACACAGAAAAGAGGGACTGGCCACAGGAATCAGGCAGGAATAGTAGTTGCTGTGTGAGGTTGTTGAGACTTTCCCGACAAGAAAACTTCACAGTTGGGAGAAACTGGAAGAAGGGACTGAGGCTAGACTGGAAAGCAGAGGAAGGAAGGATCAAAGCACTAGAAGAGGAAGGAGGACAAAGACTGGGAGGCTGCAATAGCTTAGAGAGGGAGAGATGCATCAAGCAGCAGGGGAGCCTTCTCTCAGCCCACTGCGGTAATGGGGCCTTTGTTCTGCTCCTTTCATGTTCACGCACATCCCGGTCCATAAGGGCAACTGACAGGAGCTGAATCAATCACTAACTGGTCCCGGCGGAGGGCAGGGTGTGATTGATTTGCTCTCCCTGATGGTTGGCTCTGAAAGGACATGCTCTCATTACAGTTAGTTTCTGGGTCCTGATTCTTTACTCCAGGCCTAAAAGCTGCAAAACTTCTACCGTGGACTGATTCAATACTATAGTTTCCTTTCAATGGCCTGAGAAAGCTGTGAAGAAAAAATAAATTCACATTAAAAATAACACACAAAAAAATCCCACCACAAAACACGTCCCCCAACTTAAAAACTTGCTGCTGAAACATGAAGCTGAGGCCATGGCCGTGGATGATTTTAGTGCTTGTCTGCTCCAAATTCCAATCATGCTTGTCACAGTCCCACAGCCTCTCTCCAACTGTCAGGCATAGCCCTTTGTGTTCCTAATCACGCCTGAAAAGGCCTCACTTCCCCTGACACGGTGGGCACCCTGGGCTGGTTGCATTTGGGGGCCGAGGGGTAAGGCAATCCTGTCCCTACTCTTACATGCTGAAGGATGATGGCTGCTCCAGGAGAACCTGGAGGATGATGCAGAGGACAGAGAAAAGCTGTGATCACCAGAGCGAGATACTCTGCTCAAGGACGAAAGCTGGAAGGTGGAGGCTTGTGGCTCTTGAATGCACATTCAGAAGCAGAAAGGGGTCGGTACTATTCAATATATTCATCAATGACCTGGATGAGGGATTAGAAAGCACTGTCAGCAAGTTTGTTGATGACACTAAACTGGGGGGAGTGGCTGACACACCAGAAGGCTGTGCTGCCATTCAGAGACACTTAGACAGACTGGAAAGAAATTTTATGAAATACAACAAGGGCATATGAGAAAGAATAACCCCATGTGCCAGTACAGGTTGCAGCAGCATATGGGAAAGGGACCTGGGGATCCTGGTGGGCAGCAGGATGCCCATGAGCCAGCAATGTGCCCTCGTGGACCAATGGCATCCTGGGGTGTGGCTAGTAGGTCGAGAGAGGTTCTCCTCCCCCTCTGCTCTGCCCTGGTGAGGCCACATCTGGAATCTTGTGTCCAGTTTTGGGCCCCTCAGCTCAAGAGAGACAGGGAACTGCTGGAAAGAGCCCAGCACAGCCACAAACATGATGAAGGGAGTGGAACATCTCCCTGATGAGGAAAGGTTGAAGGAGCTGGGGCTCTTCAGCTTGGAGGAGACTGAGGGGTGACCTTATTACTGTTATAAAAATGTGAAGGGTGAGTGTGAGGAGAAGGAGCCAGGCTCTTCTCAGTGATGTCCAATGACAGGACAAGGGGCAACAGGTGCAAGCTGGAGCACAAAAACACTAGGAAAAACTTTGTCACTGTGAAGGTGACAGAGTCCTTGCACAGGCTGCCCAGGGAGGGTGTGGAGTCTCCGTCTCTGGAGACATTCAGAACCCACCTGGACGTGTTCCTGTGTGACCTACTCGAGGTGTCCCTGCTCTGGCAGGGGGCTTGGACTAGATGATTTTTCGAGATCTCTTCAAACCCCTGACATTCTGTGATACTGTGAAAGAGAACAAGACATCTGGCATCAGCCTCAGTCTGCAGTTAGCTCAGATCCCCCAACGGTACCATGGGTTGAAGCAGGTCTTTCTAGCTGAGCTTATATCACCCTTTCTGCAACAAATAGTGCTGCAAGATAAAACAAGTGTACAGCTACAGTGAAGGACAATCCACTTCAAGAAGTCTTTACCTAATTCAGTGCACCTTAATCATCCACCAATTCCAGCCCTGACTGGAAGCAATACTATTAGCAACAAAGGCCATTACAGAGACAAACAGTTTATCTGCAGGCTTTAATTATTCACCATTTTTAATCCTTCCCGCCGACATGTTCATGTACCCTTCAGCCACTCTTAAGTAAATCACCCACAGCTACGCTATGTTCTCCTTTAAATGTTGCTCATAGACTCATAGACTCATTTAGGTTGGAAAAGACCCTTAAGATCATGGAGCAATGAACAACACTGCCCTCCAGTTCGTCACCTTGCTCACCGAAACCCACCTGATGAGGTGCAACTCAGCTGTGTGCAGCAGAGAGAATGCAACAGTTCACAGCCAAACAAACCTGCTTCAGAAAAAGTTACGTACAAATCCAAATCTTCTGCTTGGTTTAGTTGGAGGAGAGAAAGAATCTTGGAGAGAAGAGGTTTTCAGGATCAGCTGGTGTGACAAGAGTGCCTGGTCTAGAAAAAACAAAGTGCCTGTGACCTAGGAACAGCAAAATAAGGTAATCATATTGAGTTTAAAGCAAGTTAGAAATACCAGAAACTATAACTTATTTAGACCTGGATCCTGCTGGAGAGATCCTTCTGCTGAGCAAGTTCTTACAACTATCCTGTTCTCTTCTTTGAGGATTGGGGACCATGCCAGGGCTGTACTGCTGCAATCTAGCTCTGGGGTCCAGGGCAAAGCACTCCCTGGTTTCAGTGCACGATGGGTTAGATAAGGACTAGCACAGCCCAGGCTTCCACAGGCAGTCAATACCTTAGCTGCTAATTTGGGAATGTCTGAACTTTACCTCCAAGTTTTGATAATTTTGCCATGCCTTTTCATTAGGTATATTTTCCCCCTGGAAGCTACCACATATCTGTATCACTACATCTTTACAACAAAGCTCAAAGGCTTTTATACTCTCCAGTGAGTGTTCCTAACTCTTCCCAGCTCTCTCTACTAGGAATAGCTGATTTTGCTGGCTGCATACACTGCTTATGTAGGCAATACATTTTCCAGATTCTTTCCACCTTCCACTCCTTTTTACTAGAGATGTGCTCCAACATGAGAACAGATTAAACTGAAACAGAGGAAACATTGGAGCCAGGTTGGCTCAATACTTTTGTAGCAGAAATTTCTTTCGAAATCAGCACAGAGCTCTGCACAGACAACAGTACAGCTCTTGAGTCTGCGTAACTACAGCCTTGCTTTTTATAGCAGCATCCAGTAGATGCCATAATCCTCAACAAGTAAAACTCCTCATTTCAACAACCACAACAAAAGATGATACAATAGTAGAATACTAATCAGGATATGATTCTGATTTCATCTCTACTCTAAGACAAGGTGCTGCCAGGGACAGGTGCTCCCTGAGGGAAGAGTATCCCCAAGACAAAGGTGAACCAGAGAAACAGCAGGATACAAGCTGCAACATAGCTACAACTCACCGTCCTAAACACAACTCAGAAATCGCTGCTTCCAGACATATATTTTGCAATTGCCATAAACAGATCTTTCTGCCTTCTCTCTCTGCCTGCTTAGTCCTTTTGCACAAGACCTCACCAGATGGGCACCAGTTTAGAACTGATATGTAAGCAAAAATAAGAGCAGGGAATAGCTCCTGTTGCACCAAATATGGAACAAATATGAAATGAGAGACAATATCCACCCGAAGGAGCTCACAGGCTCTGTAAATGAAGCAGTGAAAGGAAGAGTTCTGATTGAACACGGCATACTGTTGCAGGCTGGGTGTCTGAACGCCACACGCTTATAATGCTGTATTAGCACTGCTTAGACTTGTATTTCCACTCTAATGTACTAAACCCAACCAAGGTTAAGTTCACCCAATTTAGGAATACAAATAACCTCCAAAAGCCCCATTTCAGAAGCCTCCGTTCCTTGGGAAGCCAATGACAGCATGATGACGTTGCTATAAATTCACCTCTGGGCAAACTAGGCTTAGTCACTGCCATGAAATTGTTGTGTTCTTTCCTGCCTTTCTTGCCTGCTTCCCATTTGACACTTTTCCCTGTGACAGTCATCCGCTTGCATATAATATAATCAAAAGGCTGTTTCTGGCTCCAAGCCATTCCAGAAAGACATTTTCACAGCACCCTACATTAAAATGTAACCCCTGCCCTGTACCTACCCATTCTGTAACTCTCTGTTCCTTTCCTCCACTCCATGCTTTTGGGTTTAGGGGGTTTGTGTTTGTTTGCAATTTATTTTTATTTTTTTGGTACTATCACATTATCCTATGTTGCAATTGTAAAACCACATTATAAAAGCTGCCAATATTGAACTAATTTTATCACAGGGCCAGTAATAAAGTTTAACACAAACTATAATATTGTTGTACACCAGAAATATTGCAACAGAACAGTAATATCCTGTTAAATTCATTTTCCATCCAACACCACAAGATCTGTTGAAAGATGTTAAGGGTGAAGGGTTTGTAGATTTTTTTTATGCTTTATTTTTGCAAAGCACCATAAATGCTTAAATTTCATTAAAAAATACTCCACAGGTTTGGCAGTAAGCGTTCTGGTGACACTTCTAATGCTTTCATTGACTGAGAAGTAATGGATTGCTAGTAGCTACCCTGCAAAGCCATATACATCATAGGAACCACCTCTTAGAAAGGAAGAGGTAGTTTTAACGTGGCCCTATTATTGCAGTATCTTGTCCCCTCATAATGCTTTATATATTTATTCTTAGGCACTCCACGGAATTTGACACAATTATCCTTTTTTTTTTTCTTGGGTAGAGAAATGGGTAAAATGTTAAGCGGCTCACCCCAGGTGACACAAAAATTTTTATGATACCTCATGGATGTGAATCAGCATTGCTGGTGCAGCGGTTGGGCTATCTGCTCCTCCCATGGGAGGAGAAGGCGGTTGACTAAATGCTTTTCCTTGCATTATGAGAACACTGGCCACTTTCTGCTGTCTCCAAGGAAGCTCTCATCCACCTATAGGAATACACGGGATTAATTAAAAGCATTCTTTTAAACCAATTAAACTAGTAGAAACCCTTGTGTAGAAACTCTCAGTGGATTTAAACCTATTTTTTAAAATTCAGTTTAACTTGAAGCTCTGCATTTGCCAGCTGTGTCCCCAGCATCTTTCACATCTTTTCAACTGCTTCTGATTTGAAGCTAATTTTAATTAAGCTCATGCACTCTGTGTGGTCATATCCCAAAGGGTCTGTAGAGAGGCAGTCAAACACACTGGGAAGAGGAGTCCAGGTTGGTTCAAGGCACTGTTAGGCACCACAGCCCTGCTCTTGGCAAGTGCCAGCTGTCTTAAATTCAGTATGTGTGGGCAATGAGACACCAGCCCTGTCCTGATGAAGTTATGGTCTCCATAAAAATTAGTCTTGACTTTAATGACTGCATTTGTCTATAGATAGAAAAAGCAAGACAGAAAATACCAGTGATGGTGAGCAGCTTGCTACAGAAAATCAACAACAAAGCAAGAGACTCTATGTCTCCCAAGGGTCAGTGCTGCCAGCCCTCTGCCTTCTCTCAGCTCAGAGCTAAATGCGACCCAGGGACAGCTCTCAAGGCTGAGCTGCTCAAGGCAATACAGTGTTGGAAATCAAAATATGTAAGTATGTCTGTCATGGAGTCAGCGCAAGAGGCACAGCATTCCTGGGAACTGTCGGTGCCTCTGAACAATCAAAACCCACTGAGAGATGGAAAATTGTGGATTTCATTGACCATTCTTTGATCTAAATGCTTGCATTACACATCAAAAAAGACATATCAGGAAATATTTAAAACATGTTCTGACCTCACTAAGAACAAATAGGAGGATAAAATGCCATTGCCTATAAACATTTCCTCTTTTTAAAAGATCATTCGGTGTTGGGTTTTTTATTTGTTAATGTATCTGTCAAGCAGCCAGTAGATCCAAGTGTGGGAGACTCCAGTCCTTTCTGCTCTCTATCCCTTTTTTCCACCTTTCTGTGACTAGTTCAAGGATGCTAATGCTCTTTCTTTTTTGGATTTTAACCCCCTTCCCTCCTCCTAGCTAAACCAGACTTCGGTTTGTCAGTCTTTTACAGACTCCAGAATTGAGATGGTGTACAATAGTGACTGATAGTCTTTGACTCCTGCAAATCATGTCTCCAACTAAGATTGCACCCCAAGGGTAGGAACCAAAGCCCATGGAAATCTACTGTTTAGAAACTCGATACAGCCATACCTTCGTATATGGCATTCTTGTTAGCACAAAAGAGAAGTAACAAAACAACCACTTTCAGATAGGGTCTTTCCACAGTTATCAAAAATTGTCCTAAGACTACATCCTCTCAGTGTCTTTAAACATCTGTTCTTCTGCAATATCGGACCATTTGTGTTGTGATTAGGATTAAGTTGAGCCTTGGATGTGCATAAGGAATAGTATCCAGGACAGCATAGTGTGCATGTGTATAGAAATATTAAAGCCAAAATCCATGGCCAATATGCCCTGATGCCCAAAATAACTCTTCTAGCAGGAATTGTAGCCTTCACAGGAGCTTCTTTTTAAGTTATAGATGGAGTCTGAAAGGATAAAAACCTCCATCGCTTGACATCTACAGTGAGAGTCTTTGCATGGTTAATTTATTCCCCCAGAAATAAGGAAACTTGTCATGGAGAGATATAAAAGGGGAAAGAAAGGCCTTAAGGACCTGTGAAAAACTGAAAGAAAGAGGAGCATTGGAAAACAAAGTCACGGACACCGCAAGAAAACCAGGTATCAAGAAGATTTTCAGAGACCAGGTGACAACATGTTAGTGGAAGAATTTCTCACTGATATTCTCCAAGAGCAACTCAGGAATATGAGAGTTTGTGAGATTGGCAAGCAAATAAAAACCACACAGAAGCTTTATTGCAAAGGGAGAGCAGGAGGGCAGCAGGATAGCTGGGCTGGAGAAAGTTTGTCAGAGGCCTCTGGGAAGGATGTGGAGGACTAGCTGTCTTCAACAAAATGTGACAAGGGTCAGGAAATAACGGAAAGACATTTCCTGCCATCTTGCATCTTAAAGCACTTTGTAATGCAGTGACAACTGGACATGAAAGAGACCTTCCTGAACTGCTAGAGGTTTATGTGTATTCTGCAAAGGTGGAAATAACATCATAAAGGGGACAATGTCGGAAATTAGTAAGTCCACTTAAAACATTATCATACCATCGTTGGCTAATGATTAACATCCTTTTCTTTCTTCTTTCTCCATATTTACTTTTCTACAAGTATGATTATTTACTTAACTTGTCTTAAACTACACTTGATTTGCATCCATTTAAGGAAGACCTTTTACGTTATTCACTATGGTGGACCAGTGGTGATTTACCCCTGCAGAGATTTTGATTGTTTCCATAATGGCAAAGTGAATCTGGCTTGACAAATGATTATGTGTTACCTTATAGTGCAGCCCAAGGAGGTTTTAAGAAAGGAATACTAGAGTATGAAGCCAAGGCACAGTTTTAAGGCCAGAAGAGATTGATAAAATCAGTTCTGTTGATCAGCTAAATAACATAGATTTCCAGAATTACTCCAAAGTCAGTCTCTCAGGATTATAGAATACATCTGTAGTGGAGCTGGAAAGTGAACCAAACCTACTGCAGGAGGTGACCTGCAAGGCCACAGTTCAGTTCTCTTGGGTGGAAACAAGCCAGGAATTTACTTTATATGTCATTGAGGGACAATCTGCTTTTCCTATCTCTCACATGACTGTGACCTGGGACCATGCCCTCAAGCAGGCAGCAGAACACATCACAGAGCGCAAATTGCTGGGAAAAAGTTGTGCAGGTGGATAATGAAAAATGCAACACAAACCAGTTTGCTGTGAGAAGATACTGAGAGCAACTTTTCCTGAAAGACAATCATGACTTCTGTTGGCATAGCTTATTTCTTCCTCTGTCTTTCCTGAACATTACTATTCCATGCAAAGAAAAATGATGCAAAACCAATATCTGAATGGCTAAATTCATGTTGTCCTCTTCTGAATGATTTCTTTGTAAGGTTTCATGCAGTGCCACTGCCAGACAAGTAAGTCCTTTAAAAAAAAAAACACAAAAAAAATCCCTTCTCTTTAATTACCAGAAGAAAATTGTCTTGATAGTATGTCCTCTTCTACTTCCTCCAGCTGCAAACACATGTTCTTCCCCTTCACTTCTTCCAAAGCATCTTTTCCATTTGATGTCCAGCTTTCCTCTGACCATAACTTAGTGTGCACAGTGCCTTAACCTGAGAGGCTCATCAGGTCTGTTTAAAAGGCCTACGTGACTTTTAAAAGTCAAAGCTACCTTGCCTTTGGCAGATCATGGCTGTGAATGGAAGAGCCTTAAAAAAAAGAAGAGTGAACTGTTACAAATAATAAAGAAAACTCTTTATTGAGTCTAAGGTCCTGCCATTCTCACTGGCTCCAGATCCAACCATGGAGCAGACGTACCTGGACCTCATTCAGACTCTACACTGAGATCCCACCAGGAGAATAGAACTTAATTCATCATACCTGTTTACCAAGTTGTCTTAGGGGACATCCATAATGATTCTGTTTTTATCTGGCAACAGAAGAGGACAAAGGCGCAGCGATGTGAAGAAAGATATATTAGCTGTCAGAAGACAGGTAACACATCTTGCTAACATACTCCATTCTATTTTCCCCCCAATAGCTGAGAGCAGTGTTTTCCTTTTAAAAGTATCCTATCACCTCTGACAGATGGATTAAGGCTTAAAATCATCAATATTTTGGGAAAGTGGTACCTGCTCACAAGGTAGATATAGATTTGTCATTCAAGAGATTTTATATTTCTTATTAGGTCCTTTTCCTGGAAAGCAGCAGCCATTTATTTTAAACTTTATCTACTTGTAAGGGTTTGGTGATTTTTTATCTTTTTTTTTTTTTTGGCTTGTTTTGATTTCTTCAGTGGACACCTCATCTGTCAGCAGTGGGGAAGAGTGGGAGTGCTTTTCCTTGGCTGTTCTGAAAGGTGAGCATTAAAAAATTGCCCTTGCTCTTACTCTAAGTAGGTTACAAGAAGGTTATTGCAAAAGGATAGATGAAAAAAAATAAGACTAATGGAAGAGGTACGTGAAAAAAAAGGACCAATATCATCCCAGAAGCAAATTTAAAGAGCTCTGACATTTTTTTCCCCCTAACAAGAAAGGCTGGTGGTGTTTGTAACAAGAAAGACTGGTGGTGTTTGTATTACCCGTTGTACTTCTGATGGACTGTTTTGCTTATCTGACATTTTGGCTGAGACGCATCCCACCTGATAGTAGGCAGAGACGCTGAAGTTAGGACTGTCATGATCTAGGCACCAGCGACAGTCACAGAGAAGAGAGAGACACCTCAGGAGAGGGATTCACATCTGAGGAGGGTGAATCATGCTCTCAAGATGCCAGTATTTCTCCATTTCTCAAGATGCTGCTGGCACAAACAGCAGTAAGTCAGTACAATGAGGCTTCTAATTTAGGAGCCTTGGTGAAATGCCTGAAGTTTGATGGATGGATATCCCTCTTGTCATATCTGCAGCTTGATGGAAAGAAAGATATCAAAGATATTCAGCCCCTTAGCTGCACAGGACTCTTGTGAAGGGAGGTGAGAAAGGCATAAAGGAAGAAAGGAATCAAGGGAAGAGTAACATGGAGGTTTCCAAGGGGAAGTGGTGAAATCTATACTGCAATTGCCTTCTGGCTTTGTGACTGGAGTTGCACGGCTTCTTGTCTATGCCACCTCCACAGACAGAAGGCTGCTCAAATACAGGATTTGATTCTGGCCCAAAGCTCAGGCAGGAGCATAGCTGAGGATTTGCACATGGTTTCCATCTGCTCCCCAACTAGTCCTCTCCAGTAACTTGTGCAGTGGAATGGCTCCTGTCTGGGGAAGGACAAGGTTGGGGTGGCCAGTGACTTCAGCCTGGTGACTCAGGGTGGCTGAATATATTCACAAGAAGGATAGAAAACCTCAGTGCAATTCCAGAAAAGACATTTCCCCCTGGAAGACTCTTCGATATGTAATATTTTCTTATTCCTAAGTACTAAGTACAAAGAATTAAAAGAACCAGCACGTTTCTGGGGTCAAAATAGTGGCAGGGGGGAGAAAAGCAGAGTCAAGTTAGGAAGCCCGGCATTGAGCAGATCAGGAATGTGATCTCATTTGAAGACCCTAACTCCAGGATGTCCTGGCAACATTCTTTACGTTAGTCTTCTTTCATTCATGAGAAGTTAATGAAGCAGTGTGATCCCCCATATAGTTCTGCCTGGTCTTAACTCCAAGAGGCATCTCTACAGACCCATGAGCTCTGCATCATCTGCAGCTGAAGGGCTGAATAAAGGGTCCTTCCCAGAGATCAGCTTTTGGGTTGCTGCTCTCTCTGGCCTTTTCTAGAGCACTGTACCAGCTCTGCCACTTCTTCAGAGGTGCCCCAGCACTGTCTCATAAATACTCCCTACTGCACTGAGCCCCACAAAATGATCAGGGTTCCTTGCGAGCATCAGGATGGCCCTTTCAGGGTCTACAAAACCCGTGAAACATGTGGAACATATCCTGAAGACAGTCACATCAGTTGCTCTCTGTACTTAAGGGAGAGGTATTTCCGGAGAGCATTCAGCCCATCAAAGATACAAATCATGCAGTGGAGGTTCCTGTCATTCTTCGTAAAAAAAACCCCAGAGCAACTGCACTATGATGGGGCACAAACAGGGCGCAAGGAGGGTTCTGATGCTATGGTGGCGTGTTCCATATTTTGGCACGTGGTTAGTACTGAGGGCAAAGCCCTCATTTCCCACTTCCTCTTATCAAAATCAGAAAAGTTCCAAAGTCATGACTTAAAAAAAAAACCAGCATCCAGACTGAATGTGGGAGGCAGGAAAGCATCCTGAAGCCCATGTTCAGAATAGCAGGAGCTGGAACTCCTGGAGCATACAGGAAAGGCTTCCGAGTGCCTCATTTAACATGTCTCAAACCTGCAGGTGACTATAATTATCAGTGTTGCTTGCCTGCAAGTAACCCAGGGAAACAAGTATTTACGGTGAGACTGTGCACCACCTACTCCCACTGGTGAGCATTCCCATGAGTAATTCCAGTGCAGCCATAGAGGTTACATGTGTGATGACTGTCAGAGCTCCCGGAGAAGGAGATTCGCAGCCTGGCCCTGAGAATTATTTTAAGCCTCTAAAAAGTTCTCTGGAAATCAGTCAATCGTTCCTCTGCTCACAAGCATGCACATTGTGAGCGTTGCCCTGTGCCTGATGGCTTCCCATTTAATGTTTCCATGAATTAAAAATAATGTGTGCACTGCACTATATCATGCCCAGGTACACATGTGTAATAGCAAAGCAATACAGGCACCATAATACACAGTTTGCTAGACACACTGTAATAAGATCAGATAGTTTTAGTACCTTTTTTGGTTGCTGTTTTTCACCCGAGTGACATGCTTATCTGTTTTGGTATATAAACTTCTACAAGGTCGTCTAGCATGTTGTGTTTTACCTTGATTGATAGAACGATGCAAAGAAGTGTGTCTGATCCGTGCAGTCATGCAGATCTATTTTTCTCCAGTTTTCCAAGGGTTGGAATCCCTTATTTAAAATAAAATAAAATAAAATAAAATA
>NW_009696028.1:0-35942 GCF_000703405.1 Apaloderma vittatum
TCTAGGTGTTTCCGGACCTGATCTGCTCCTATTCTGAGTGGTTCTTCACTCTCCCAGACCCAGCCAACACCCTCTGTGATTTGAGTGGTGTGGTTCGAGTGGTTGCCAGTGAAGACTGAGGCAAAAAAGTTGTTGAATATTTCAGCCTTCTCCACACCCTCAGTAACCAAGTCACCTGTATCCTTCTGGAGAGGCCCCACATTCTTTCTCATTTTTCTTTTTTCTCTTACGTACCTGTAAAATCCTTTCCTGTTATTTCTAATATCGCTGGCCAGATGTGACTCAGTCAGGGCCTTAGCTTTTCTAACCTGGTCTCTGATTACACGAGCAACTTCCTTGTAATCATCCCAGGTTACCAGTCCCTGCTTCGACGCTTTGTGTGTTCCCCTTTTCTATTTGATTTTTGCCAGGAGTTCTTTGTTTATCCATATAGGTCTCCTGGTGTTTTTGCCTCATTTTTTCCTTTTAGGGATGCAATGCCTTTGAGCTTGAAGGAGATGATCCTTGAAAATCAACCAGCTTTCCAGGGCTTTATCCCATGGCACACTACCAAGGCAGTTCCTGAAGAGGCGAAAGTCAGCTCTTCTGAAAGGGTTTCAAGCTTGCTCACCTTCCCCCTCTTAGTTGCGCTTAGGATCTCAAAGTCCACCATCTCATGCTCACTGCAGCCAAGGCTATCCACGAGTCTAACATTACCTACTAACCATTCCCTACTGAAGAGAATAAGGTCTAACATGGCAACTCTTCTTGTTGGTTCCTCTATCACTTGGATAAGGAAGTTAGTATCAGTGCATTCCAGGAATCTCCTGGATTGCTTGTTCCCTGCTGTGTTGTTTTTCCAGTTGATGTTGGGGTGATTAAAATCCCCCATGAGGACCAGGGCTTGTGAACGAGCAGCAACTCCTATCTGCCTATGAAAGGCCTCACCTACCTTGTCCTCCTGATTGGGAGGTCTGTAGCACACCCCCACTGCAAAGTCTCCTACCCTTCCTTTCATCCTGGCTCACAGGCACTCAGTTTTTCCACTTCCCCCCATTCTTTAGGCATGCATTCTACCCTTTTATTGACATAGAGGGCAATTTCCCCTCCTCGTTTCCCCTGCCTGTCGTTCCTGAATATTTTATACCCTTCTAGTCCAACACACCAATCACAGGAGTCATTCCACCATGTCTCTGTGATGCCGATCAGGTCATAGCAGTGCAAACTCACAAGTGTCTCCAGCTCTTCTTGTTTATTGCCCGAGCTGCGGGCATTCATATAAAGGCATTTGAGTTGGGCCCCTGATAAGGTACCTGGAGCCCCCAGTAAAGTACAATTGTACTTCATCTGTGCTAGTGACTCTGCTTCTGATGTCACTATATGTATCCCACGGTCATTTCCATTTGATCTGGTTGTAACCCCTTCTCCCTTCATATCTAGATTAAAGAACGTTCTATGAGCGCTGCCCCCTCATGACCGGGGAGCCTTTTTCCCCTTTGTGTCATTTGAACCCCATTCGGTTTTAGTAGATCAGGTGCTGTGTAGATCTCCCCATGGTTAAAATATCTCTCCGTGGTTAAAAAACCCAAAGCTAGATCGTTGGCACCACCCTTTTAGCCAAGTATTAATCTGCTGCACTTTGTTGAACCTTCCGCTATTTTTCCCCGTAATTGAAGGAATGGAGGCAAACACAACCTGTGCACCTGATCCTTCAAGCATCCATCCCAGTGCCCTAAAGTCCCTTTTGATTGCTTCTGGCCATCTCTCTGCTATCTCATCATTACCAATCTGCATAACCAGAAGCGGGTAATAATCAGAGGGTTTAACCAGACCTGGAAGCTTCTTAATAATGTCCTTAACCCAGGCCCCAGGGAGGCAGCAGACTTCTCTGCGGGTTGGATCTGGGCAGCAGATAGGGCCCTCTGTTCCCCTCAGAAGGCGAGTCTCCCACAACAGTTTCCCTCCTTTTTTTCTTGGGTGAAGAAGTCCTAATGTGTGTGGCTGACTGACTCACCCTTGACAGCCCTATGGATGAACCTCCACCTGTCTCTTCCTTTGCCTGGCTCTCATTGTCTAGAGCCCCATACCTGTTGGCTAGAGCCCCCGACCTGTTTTGCAAGGGCAACCAGGCAGGTGAGGGATGCCGGTGAGGGAGGCTGTCTCCCAGCATCATGTAGCCACCTCTGGGTGTGGTTAACTCTGCTGTGTTCTAAATGTCATGACACATAGTTAAATTTGGTGTATTTCAAAATTCTTCACTGTGTGATATGAGCTGCACACAAGCTCCTTGGACACTGCTAAAATAGAAGCAATGGAATAACAGCATCCTCTGCAAAAACAACATATAGAGAACCAAATTGCTTGACAAGTCTGTGTCCACCAGGCACAGAGTCTGACAGATTTTTTAATGAAAAAAGATCTAAAGATGCTCACTGCCCTCTAATCTGAAGGAATATATCACAGCGACTTACTTTAAGAAAGAGAACACAGTAGCTGCGGGAAAAAGTAAGTACAGGGGATCTGACCTTTGTGCGTCAACAGATTTCAGAGGGTCGCATATAACATGGGAAAAACTACTCAGTAAACACTCACATGAAGTTTATAGACCTTTGCCTGCAAAAAATCTCAGAGGGGGATAGGAAAAGAATGGGAGTGGTTTCAATTTCAGTTCCTGCCTTCTATTTCTGTCTATTAACTACGTCAGGAAAACCACTGAATGAACCAGAGCCATTCATTTTATTTCCTATTCTCATTAGGCATGGTGAAAAAAACCAGACATAACAGCTTTCAAATACTCAGCTGCAGGCATCTAGACATGCACTATATTCTCCATGGTAGTTCAGGATCGTGATAGTATTTGACACATATTTGGGAGGGGGCCACTAGGACATTACAGATCTCAGGGTAAGAACAGAGAGTATTAGAAAGGATCTTTTCATTGGTCTTGAATCTATAATTAAACCTAAGGACAAAAAAGAAGAATTCCTCATAATCACTATGAAGATTTCTAATTCAACGAGTAACTTGTTCATGGCCCTATGGAGTTAAAGGAATATCAATATTAAATTATAAAAACTAGGAAATATTTCAGCTTTTCCTATTCAAAGCTCTGCATTCCCACACTGCGGATGCAGTTGAAGTTCTGTCTAAGAACCATCTCCAGAGCTGCATACGTTGACAGCTTAGGCTCTCGTTTGACTACAGGGCAATCTCAGATGGCCTCTGCTCTTGACCTTATTCTAGCCTGTGATGCTTAGCACCATCATGCCCTGTAACTCCTTTAGAGCTGTACCAGAACCTGACTCTGGGGTGGGAGGGTACTACAGGGCTCTGCAGCACCCAGAGGTTTTAAACAGTCCCTGTGCAGCCATTGTTTACCAAGCAATGCCTTTAATGCATCACCTGCCTTACCTCTCCCATGCTCTGCCTTCAGTGAGGGAAAAGTGATGGAGAGGCAACATCTTCAGAGCAGCCACTAAGTATTAAGAGGTCATAAAAGAGCTCCTGGTTCTCCTATAGATTTATGAAAATTGAAGATCTGTGAGAAGCAGCTCTGCGGGGCAAGCACAAAGATGGGAATTGGGAGATTTATTGCTTACTCTCAGATATGCACTAGATTTCTGGCTGGCTGTGGGCAGCCCCTGTGTGGACCTGTGTCTTAAATGGACAGGCTTGAGCGTGGTTACCCACTGTCAGCCTCAAGCTCTCCAGATGCAAAGCTTGACACGAGAGCAACACTGTCTGTGGGCGAGGGATTATTCTAATCTGCTCTTTTCAGGGGCTAGATTCACACTTTCTGAAGGTGTGACTCCACCAAAATGCTGTCCCTAAGAATAGTGCTTGTCGCGCCACAGTTACACGAGTCCAGATCTGGTGGATGAGCTGTTACTTTGGGGGTGTTTTCAGAAGCCCGCCTGTGACGTCCAACCACAGGCAAACACTCAGCAGATGGTTCCTACCTTTGTTCACTGAGCAAACAAATCATCTCCTCACCATAAAAGTCACTGGAAATAAGAGGCATTAACTGCTTTTGGAGCTAGATTGCAGGGGCTAAAAGGTGATACCCAGAAAAGGCAAAGTATGGCAGGATATTGACCATGTGAATTTATATCCCTGGCTCAGTGACATATTAATTTCTAGCCGCTGGAATACCTGGTCCAAATCAAATGTTAGCAAAACCTTGGCAAACTCTCAGGAAGGTGTTGTGCAATGACACCTAGCAATTTCACTGATACCTCAGTATCACAAGGTATAGACTGATGCAACAGCTGAGAAGCAGAAATGGCCTTCCCAGATATTATGATAAAGACTTGCAAGGAGGCAGGAGGTCAATTCAGTGTCACTTTATTCAACTGTGGCAGTGCAATCTGAAAGCTACGTGCAGAAACGTGACCATAGGGCTGTGACTGTGCTCAAGGACATATGTATTAAACTCATTTAATAGGGCATGTGGTGACACAGAGGCTTTGTTTTCAAAGGGAGAACGGAATAGTCAGACCACATCAGATCTAAGTCTACCAAGTTCTTATTCCTAATGGTGAGCAGCAGTCCCAACTCAAGAGAAAGCTGAGAAACACCAACAGGATGCTGATGGAGTTCATTCGGTCCGTGCAAAGATCTCATTCTGACTCATAGAAGTAAAAGACTTGCCAAACACCAGAAATAAAAAGATCTATATCTAACCCTTAATCCTCTTATTTTTTCCTTCTTTTTCTTTTTCTTTTTCTTTTTCTTTTTCTTCTTAACATCTTTGGGAATTTATTAGACATGTAACCTTTTGACCGCCTCTTGGCAGCAATAATGAAGTGAGTTCCAGGATCCCATCACATGTTGGGTATTCCAGGAAAATCTCCAGGAAAATGTAGTCACTAGTTGTGTTTTCCTATGCTGTTCCTTCTGCCTGGTGCCATCCCATCACAGAGCCATTAATCACCACTGTGGTGACATGGAGACAGATGGAGATGGCATGGCTTGACAACCTCATGCCACAGACAGGTCAAGTATAGGATCTAAAGGTCTTGTCTCTTAATCGTTTCCTTCAACTACACTGCCTTCAGTACCTCAAGCTGCTGCCAGGAGAGGAGAAGTGAGTGGAAAGGCAGAGCAGTCAAGTCATGCAGAGAAGACAAAACTCCAAACCACTGTACCCTGTTAATTAAGGTCTCATACAGTCAGTCTCCCAACAACTACAGACCTGATGTCTAAGCTAAGATGAAGAGCGGAGAACTGGGTCCAAAGGAGACTGTGGACATCACTGCAGCTCATGTCTGACACAGATTAACCTTTCAGTTCTTTTCAGGACTCTAATATGCCGTAAGGGTCTTGACCTCACCTGGCTTCTCCAATCACAACCCTTGTCCAGGGCTCAGAAGCTCACTTACGCCCAGCCATGTGCCTTCAGTCCTTGTCTGAGCTACTTCGTAGGAGTACCGATCTCTAGCCCAGATGGATCTGCCCAGCTCTGCCTCCTGGACGGAATTTGGACTCCTGGTGTGGTCCTGTCTTCAGCTAACACCTTCCCTAATGCAGAAGGAGCAGTGCAGCTTGCTGCTGTAGCTATTCTTTCAGGGGCTACTCAGACAGCTATTTGCATAAACAGAAAACACTCCCTTCAGCCTTGAGCTGATTGCAGGAAACACTTGGAGGTTGAGACGGAGAGAGTGGGCAGCCGTTCCCACCATCCTAACCACAATGACCAACCCACCTGAGGATAACCCACCAGGCATCCCGCTCAGATGCATACAAGCAGAGAGTGTAGAGTCTGAGCCCACTACTGGAGCCACTTGCTCTCAGATTAAAGTTCAAAGAGATAAGAAGCTAGCTGCTGCTCATGCTCGGGGCACTGTGTATTGGCCATAGGAAGCTTATACACATCCCTCCTCCTTCACTAGAGAATTCGTTAGGTGACCAGGGAGAACAAAAGCAGAATCCAAGCAGCCCCCTCACTGCTGGTCCTGCAGAAAGGATGCTGGCTTGACCCTAGATCCTGATCCAAGATGGAATTTGTCATTGACTCATGGGCCCTGCATTTCCTCTGCTATTGTCTGCAAGCCAATTTCAAAGTTGTTTTCACAGCCCTTTGTGACGTCCCAGTGCAGCTGTGCTGAATTCCAACGTGCAAGTGAAGAAATAAAAAGGAGTTGGGATCAGAGCACACATTAAAAGCTTTCAGAAGAGATTTTCCTCTCCAGAGTGTTGGTAGACAGAGATCCTATCGTGGTGGACCCACATGGGGCAGTTCCCTCTGCAGCTGTGCTGGGGACAGTGCAGAAAGAGTGGGGACAGTGCAGCCTGCTTGAATTGCCTCGAGTAAGAACATTGACTAAAGCACTTAAATCTTGCTGGACCACAACTGGCACCCTTCTTTTCACTTTATTTCAATCTTTACACAGGCACATTCCTACTGAAGTCAGGAAGGATCTTCCTATCTGCGGTGTGAATCAACATGGGATTAGGACTTGACTTTTCATTTTTACTGACCTATATTGGGTCCATTTTTGTGCTGCACTCAGTGCCTTTGCATGCCACTCATGCACACTTGGTTTCTGAGTCATTCCTAACTAATTTTGTGAGCTGGTGGGTAGGACATACCCTCACACTCAGCCCTTCCAGTCAGCTGTACAGCACTTTGTTTTAAATTTTGTTTTGCTTTTCTAAGGTACCGTGTTCTTGCTGTGCAGAATAAGGCCAAGGATGTCTGGGGCTGAACCAGTCTGAGAGCTCTAGTTTCAGCTTCAGTCTTCACACTAAGTCCAAATGAATCCTGACCAAGCACTGCCACTGCTTCAAGCTGCTGCACTTAACCTCAGACACCTTCTATTATTTAATCACAGCAAACTCCATTACAAGAGGTTTCTTCAGATAAGAGATGCCTCACTTTTCTCCCTCTTAGTTTGCACTGCCTCTGTTCAAATACATGGAGACCACTCCAGTCTTCCAGCCCACTGCACGACACACCTCATACGCATTCAGCAACTCCTCTGAAACCTTCAATGTGAAGCCTCTGTGTCAAGGAGTTTTCCACTATGTGCAGCTCATATCCACTGCTATCCTCACCCTACCCTGCCAGTCCAGCCTTCCACACTCTCCAACACTCCCGCTCAGCTGGTGCTCAGCTATAGAGGCTCCATGGCTGGAGCAGCAGGGCAGAGTCATGGTGCAGTTTGGCCTCTCGCTTATTTTCTGAAGAGATCTGGAAGGGAATGTGCCCTCCAAAGCCTCCTGCAAGTCCAGGTGTGATGGACCTGGACATGCCCTTGCGTGTATCGGCAGCTACAGCTTTCCACGGTGCAGCACCAAGTTCTTGCAAAGCTGGTTTGAGCATATTCATGTGTCTTGCTTCATACCAGGAGGCCAGCTTTCACCAGCTGCCAGAGGCGATGTCATGCTCCACACAAAACAGAGTTTTCAAGTCTTTCTCAGCTCCTCTCTTCTCCCTTCACAGGTATCCTGGAGACTTTGTACCAGGAAGGGACAATTACAACTGACTATTCAAGAACAACACACCCAGCCCTGATTGTACTTTCCCACTTCCCTTTTCTTACTGAAACTGAACAAGGACAAAGCATCTTTGATCTATACCTACATAATAGAAACTCTCTTTTTTAGTGAAAGGCTCAAACATTCACACCAGCTGCAACACAGAGCCTGGCCACAGCATCAAGGCAATACACTACATCTCTGTTTGCATTTTCCCTTTCTTTTCCTTACTGGCCTTTCTCAGCAACTGCCTCACCCTCAAGAAACATTTAACGCCTCACCTTGCTTTGTTACAAGAACCTGTTCTATAGGTTTTATGGCTAAAATGGTCTTGAGTTACTAAGCAAAGTAAACCTTGCTCCTGTGGCTTTCACTGTGCAAAATACTTTCTAAGCGTTGTTATATTTCTGGGTTTCCTTCCATCTTCTCCCCAGTGTCCCTTTTATCTGGCTGGAACAGCTGTTGGTGAAACCTTCCTTGTGCATAAAGACAAGACTCCTGTGCAGAAGGACAAGAACTAATGATCCTCTCTGTGGGACCAAGAGTCAGAAGACAGCTCCTCTCCTCCTGAATTTACAAAGAAAACTCAGATCAACACGTGGGTGCCTATTATTCCGATTCTCAGGTCTGAAGGACTTGAGCACCACAATGAAATACAGACAGTTCAAATGCTTCTGTTGTTTGCTTGTAGACAGGTCAAATTACATACATGAGGGTGGGAAGACATGCTGGGGGAGGACCACGGCTCCAGGAGACAGAAATTTTCCCATTCAGAAAGTGTCAACATGCTGAGAGACAGCTAAGTCATATAGCTGCTGGGGCTGAGCATCCCAGGGCAGGCTCCAGCATTTGGACAGTCTTGGTCCCCCTGGACCACATCCTTGTGTTTAGCAGTGCAACCCCACCATGTTCAGAAAAATCTGAACATGAGGAAGGAACCCAGATTTGACCCTTGCTGTGGACTACAGGACTGGAAGAGCTAACTTGCAGGAGTATCATGAATGTGTTGATGGGAGGGTACCAGGAGACTAACTCCTTTCTTGGCATCTCCAGATGTACCCAGCAACTTACAGCATGGAATCTGAAGTAACTTACGAGCAAGGTTAGTCCTTTCCATTACTATGGCAATGTGGGTTTAATAAATTGAACGTTTACCAGGACTTGTTGGAAATAAGCAGTCCAGGATGTGATGTTCAGTTTTGTACATTTAGGGCAGTATTTGCATCACCACTTAAAGTCTTTTAGTGCCTCACTATGCAGTCATCACTTCAAAGCCTGGCTCCTTATGGACAATTTTCTAGATTTTCAAAGCCTCATCTGCACTGAACTCCAGAAATATGAGCCACAGCTGTCTAAAATGAGGGAAAGAATTACTGAAACTCACTGCCAAGTTTTAACAGATATATTGAGCTGGCTTTCTGGCTGCCTCCACCTTTACGCCTAATCAATAGACTCTTATGGAAACCCTCCTTAATTTCGGATATTTGCAGATTCTTGGGCATCTAAGCAATCAGGTGGGAAGCAGTGACATGCAAAGTTAGCCTTATGAATGGCTTTTCACAGCAGTAGGCTTGGAATCAGAAGAGCTGCTTGTTCTCTCCACCCTCCTGCTTCCCTACCCCACAGCTGCACATAGTCTACTACTGAAATAGTTCAATGAAAGATCACAAATCCGCATGTAGTGTCAATACCCATTCCAGTTCTCTACTGGCAGGTTCTATGCAAATCAGCTGCATTTTCCAGCTCAAATCACTAGCTTTGACAAACCATTTGTGTTGCATGGTCCTTCACGAGTATTAACTACAAGGTGTATTATACTTATGACATGCAGCATCTCTGGACCTAGGAAGTCTCTAATTTGTGTTGAGTAGTCAATAGGTGAAAGGTGACCACTGAAAACCGTCCAGTTCATGTTGCCGACAGATCAGCTACATGAAGATCTTTTGTCTAAGGTGTTGGCAAGTCCAACTCTCTATCTCATGAGAAATTACAGTGTCTCAAAATGTTGAATTTTTCCAGTTCTTACTGAGAAAATACTTGTGATGTTCCTAAACCAAAACAAGAATCAAAGGATGTCCTGAGTACAACTGAAGGATGAATTTCACCACTGGGATTCAAATATGCAGAGGACAAAAATTCACAAAAGTTCTTTTTGATATCAGTTGGCAGCTGCAAACACTTTGAAAGAATGAAGCTTCAGGATCACTTTAAGGAGGAGATGACCCTGCAGCCAGGCAGTACACATCTAGCAGCTGAACTACCCCTCCTATGCACACAGCATCAGCAAATAGTCCACAGGATTTGGAAATCAAGTTGGGCTCCCTGGCATTGTATCTTAGCAGACTTGGGTCACAGCCAGCCCATGTCATGGTGCTCCTTGAAGTCACAGATTTCATGGCACAACATGAACCTAAGTAGGCTGTTAAGGAGCTGGAAATAAAGCTGGCAGGAAGCCACAAAGGCCAGATTCAAAACCTGCCTGCCAGAGAGGATTTTAACGTAAGAGCTGAGGAACTGACACATTTCCTGTCATGTTTTACTTTAAATGGATACACATTTCCAAAAGAAAACTCCAGATTCCATTACTGGAAGGCCTTGGAGCCTGATTCTGCAAACTTTTGGACTCACAATTTTCTGGAAGCATGTAAAGTCACTGTGTTATGCCCTTCCAGCATTAGATCTCTTTCAGCTGCCCCCTGGCAGGGTTGACTCCAAAGGCAGAGCTCCCTGTGGTTGACTCAGCAATGAACCATCACTGAGAGTTCATCTGGCACATGTTTACCTTGTTTGCAGAGTCATAGCTTAGTGTGCAGTCATGTCACCCCCTTGAAACAACATGCAAGATGCGAAGCAGATGTAGCTACATCTGCGACTGTATTTTCATGAAACATGTGCTGGTTACTTACAGCATATTCAAACTGCAGATTAAAATCCCGGTTGTTTGCTTGAAGTTGTCTCTCTTCCTCTGTAAAGAAGAGGAAACACGTCAGACATGTCTTAAGATAAGCAGGGTCGGTACACATATGAGTGAGGCAAGCGGGGTTGCTAAAAGCTAACGTCACCAGGAATCTGTGCTCTTGGCCAACCACCCTGTGTCAGGGAATTGAAGAGGCTGGTGACACTGACAGAGCAGCATTGTGGGCTGGTACCGTGGCACTCTAAGCCCATGCTCCAAGTCTCCTCTACTTACAACCCACTGCAATGCCAGCACTGGTTTTGCAGGCTGTTCAGCTTCTCCTGGGCAAGAATTACCACTTAACTAGTGGTGCTCACTATTCTTGCCCAGCTCCATCTATTTGTCCTAAAGTCCACTGCTAGTGCCTTTCCTCCAGCACCAGGTAGCATCATCCCACAGATGGGATATCACCACCAAAGCCATCATGAAGTAAAAAAAAAAATACTGGAAAGGATTTCAGAAAGTCACCAAATCTCTACCTCAAGGCAGGGTTGCACCTGTCGTTCCAAATACCTGTCAGAGGAAGATCCAGTGAGAGCTGTTCTTCAAATTATCTATGCGAGAACAGCAGTGTCCTTCACCTGGAAGAGTCTTTAACTCATTATTTAACATAAAACCCATTACTTCAGTTTAAAGAAATTGTGTCTTCTCCTGGGATGGTCAAAGGTGCTCTTCTGCTCCCCCTCAGCTACTTGCCAAGGATGCACAGCCCTGATGAGTTCATTACATATTGAAGGTCATTATGCCTTATTGTCGTCTTCTATTCCCAGTTTCTTCAGTCACTTCCTATGGGTCAATCTTTCAGAAGTGACGTCATTCTTACCGCCCTCCAGTGATCTTCCCAGCTAGTCCACCTCAGTCAGGATGTGCCGTGGCCAAAACAGGCCACAGTTTGCAGCTGAGGCCTTACCAAAGCTGACTGGAGCCCAAGAGACACTTCACGTATCTTGTGGACAATGTATATCTGACGTGGGAATTCGCCTAGAAGTAATTTAAAATAATATCCTTATGTACCACCAGCACGCAGCTGATGGCATTTCAGAATATGATCCATTTTGACAGATCCTTTCTGGCAGAGCCCATGCCTCATCGGGCAGTGCAAATCTTTTTGTCCTTGCTGAACTGTATCCAAACTTTTTTCAGACTATTTCTTCAACTAGTCACTTCTAATCTTATCTTTCAGTGCTCTTGCAGCTCCTGCCACCATGGTGCCATTTGCCAATTTAATTTGCCAGCCAAGATGTAGAAGAAAATATTGAATACCAGACTCAGGATACATCCCTGATGAATCTTGCAAGTTTCATAGTCAGTCATCAATAACTATTGTCAGTGCATTTTTGTTCTGAAAAGTCTGGCATTCCGTGTATGGTGATTTTATCTTAAACACATATCTCCAGTATAGAAAACAAAAATTACAAAAGAAAATACCTTAAGTGATGGTTGAGATACACAACAGGCACCTAAGGCTTTTTTCACTAGCGCTCTGGCTACAGCTAATAAAGAATTAATTTTGGTTTGATGAAGTTTTTCAGGACTGCTGACTGTTAATCATCTCTTCCCCACACACATACTTCTAGTTACTTTGAAGTGGTTTGTGGATTGTTTTAACCTTTACCCAAGAAGTGAAACCAATATATCTACAATTACTCAGCTTTATCTTTTACCTCGGTTTGAAGATAGATGCTGTGCTTGGTCTGTTAGCAGTCTTCTGAACTTTACCTGCCTGTGCACCAGAAACTCTCACAGGCAGCATTGCCCCAGGCCATTCTCTACTTTACCTAGTCAAACCATCCTCTCTTTATTCCAGCCCAAAACATTCCCACCTTTTCCTGTATTTCTGGCAGTTATTATGTTAGATGTCTTTAAACACACAAAAAAGATAGATTTTTTAGTGTTATTTGCTTTTTTTTTTTTCACTATGGGCATAAATCATCTTTGATCGTCCTCTTACTAGAAGAGTTACAGACCTCAGAAATCCCAACTCTTACAGAACAACTTTTATTGTCCTTCGTCCTTAATATTTTTTTCTTGCTTTGAACCTTTTCTGGGTAAAAAAAGGCGCTTTGCACCTTCTGGAGGCATCCTTCCTCCCCTGAAGGGAATGAGGAACTTGTAATTTTGCCATTTCACTCACCTTTCTGAACTTTTCCCTGAAAGATAGTAACTTATACCTGTACCCTTAATATCAACTACTTAAGCAAACAACAGCTCTGCTTAGTTCTCCCTCAACCTCAGATTTACTTCCTACGAGAACTCAGTTACTAGTTCTTTATATTTACTGAAGATTTCCTTCTTGAAGTCAATTTTAATCACTTTGGTATTGTAATTTTTTCCTAAGTATCATGCCATTATTTCATAATCATTGCTGTTTACACTCTCTCCTGCTTTCACAGGGCCAGCCAGCTCCTCCCTGTTGGAGCGGATCATTTCTGGGACAGCTTCCTCTCTAGGTCCAAAAATTTATCCACCTCTACATCAAAAGGCTGTGCCAGCTGAACACGTCGTGTTCCCCTACGCTCCTCTCCAACTCTGCCTCTGCATAGCTAGAATTCTTCATTCACCACCATGCTCTGGCTCTCAGAAAATTTTTTTTTACTTTTTTTTTTTCACAGAAGACTGTTATTTTTCATTTGCTGTCTCTGTGTTCTTTACCCTTCTACCATTACTCAGATATTTGTTCATCTCTTTCTTCACACTGGATCTCAGAGCACAGGGACATACAAGGAAAACTTCTGCTACCCTACCAGAATAAGCTTTACTCTTTTCTATTAATATTCCAGCCCCATGAGTTATCCCAGCACATGTCTATTACAGTTATTAAATGATGTGTTAAGACATCTAGTTCTTCCTGTTTATTCACTCTTGCATTAGCAAGTGCTTAAGCTATTCAGTGCATTGAACTGCTATCCTTCCTTCTTTCCCTCCAATAACCCTATAAATAACACAGCATCCCTAATTTTTAAACCCTTTTTCAGGTCACCATTTTTTTTTTGTCTCTGTCTGTGGGCTGTTTTAATCAAACCCTCTAATTACCAGTGTAAAGCTATGTTAGCAAGTAAATGTGATCTTCCCTTTCTTCAGGCACACCTAGCTGTGCCAGGCATTTTTGAATTAGCTCCTCTCTGCCCTGACCAGGTGATTCAGACCAATCATGGAGGCTTCATTCAAGACCCTCAAAGTGCTTAATCCTTTACTACTTTCCTCGGACACATTCTTCTCATCTTTCATAACAGGGAGAACAATGTACAGAGAGATCAGAGTAACTTATCTGGTGTCCCAGAGCAAAATAGAAGCAAAGCTCAAGAGGTCCAGGCTTGCAGGGCTTCAACTATTGTGTAATGTGCCCTTTCAGGAATTTTCCTGACAGCCACCAGTATTATCAAAGCAGGCAAAAGATAAAGCTTTTTGTTAAAAAAAGAACTTCCCAACGCCCTCATGTTTCCTTCCATACAGTAAGTGCTACTCCATCCTCTCCCTGGGGGCAACAAGTCTAGTCCTGGAATAAAGGCCACGGAAAAGATAAACTGCTTTACTGTAAATAGGAATAGATGACTCTTGAGGGTTAGGGCTGGGCCAGCCACTAAATGCTGACAGACGCTCTTTAACCCCTCTCCCTCTCAAAATGGGATGAGACAGAGAGCCTTGTGGATTGGAAAAGAAAACTAAAACAGCTTCAATCAAACAATAATAATAATGAGCTATATACAAATATACACCCATCTGATATCGAACTCAACTACCCCCCGACAGCAATCCCCTCCTGCAGAACAGGAGGCACCGGGGAAGCCCCAGGCTCAGTGGCAGAGGGGAGCTGGATACATGAGCTGCATTTGGGAGCGCAGGATTCAGATCAAAGGCAGAAGATCAGATGGAGTCCTCCTCAGATGCCAGCCATTGAGTAAGAGAGATTAATGCCTGTGATGCCTCAGTTTTACACTGAATATGACGTATATGGAAAGGAATACTCTTGTTGGTCACCTGTCCTATCTCTCACTCCCTGGAGGTGCAACCTTTTACTTCCTTGTGACCCCTCTTACTTCTCAGCGGCCCCAGCGAGGCACATAGGATCCACCAGTGACCTTGGTCACTACAGGAGCAAGTATAAGCAATAGCCTTCCTGCACCCTGATCCTGGGCAGTTACTGTGAACATCAGGTGCTATCACTTCTAGTAGCAGACACTGTCTGCAAAAGTATGTTTCTAACTTCAGAAAGTGCAGCCTCTTAGAAGAGACTGAGCTGAAAAGTAAAATCCCTGAACAGAGTTGGTTCTGTTCGACTCAAACCAGGACAAAGCCAAACATGAAAGCATACTGAGCTACAGAGCCACCGTGCCAGAGCCCGTGCTGGTCTTGGGAATGTGCGGGAAGCAGCAGAGATGTTCACACTTGTGTGGAGCAGCACACACAAGCCAAAGAACTGCGGCCACCCTGACAGGAGAGGTTGAGCGTTCACCAGAGATAGCACTGTCTGTGCCGCTTGCAGCCAGCCCGGCTGCCTCGCCAGAAGGAGCTATGGGAAGGCATGATGGATGGAGACATTAAGAACCGCGAATCTGGGCTGGAGCCCTTTGCCATTTGTTCCCTGACCAGCGGATGAGATGCTGGGCGTTCAGCAGAGCCTGGAGAGTCACATAGCAGCTTCTGAGAGGCTCTAAAGTCCTTGGCGACTTTCTGTTTTTCATAGGCAGTACAGCCCTCGAAACAAAAAGCTGAGCGCTGCTGTCAGCAACTGGACACGCTGCAAGCTCCCCTGCTCTTCCCAAGGCTCTCTAGGGGAGTGAGGAGCCATCCCCCTTCCCCAGTCATCCCCAGGATCTGTGCAGCTCCTCCAGAAAGAGGCACCTGGCATGTTTCAGTTCTAGGATCTCAGATGCTCCTGGAAAGAAACCACACAGGTATCTGCTCCAGCAAGGAAAGGAGCCTGGCTTTTCACTGTGGCAAGAGAGGCACTCTCCAAAAGCAATGGCTTTTACACAAAATGCACAAATATCTGCAAACAGCTCAGGGATGGCACAGAAACATCCAGTGATGGGACACGAAACAGCTGCAAATGAAATATTCTTAAGGCATTGTCCTCCTATGCCTGATAGTATGCTACCTAAGGGAAGGTTTTCTAGGGCCGCCCACTTCTGAAGGCCCCAGATAGCTGTGAACCCAGTTCCAACCTGAATGGAAAGTCTCTGGCCTGGCATAGCCTCCATCCCTTTCAGAGGCAGTGTCCCTGAAGGCCAAAACATGAGGCTAATTTCTAGTGGCAAGATTTTCAACTTCCTCACTGGATAACAGCCAGTACCGTGGGTTAAAGCAAGAACAACCACAACGAATTGTGAAGGGAGCCTCATCCAACAACATCAGCGAGCAGAACTTTCTGTCCTCTAGCTACACCAGAGGAGAACCACCACTGGCCACGTGCACAGGACAACAGAGCCTCAGTGATTTATTTAACCAAGAAAGGACCATGAGGTCCTACTGCTGTACCTCCTAATCCAGCAGCTCTCAACACTCATATATCAGAAAATTCTTATTTGTTTCTGGAACTGTCTGGACAGAAGTGAGGCCTCTTGGATGACTGCAATAAACAAAAAGTTACCAACAGTCAAGCACTATACCAGCTTCTCCTGGAAATTACAGCTCAGGGTATTTTGGTTGTAGATCCAGGCATGCATGCCTTATCATGCCCTGTTGATTCTGAAAGCACTGAGGAAAAAAGGAGAGGAAACCCAAAGGGCTATCAGATGCGAACCTTTTAATTTCTTTGTCATATCTCTAAGCAACTCAAACTTTCTGCTTCTGCAAACTGCAGTCACAAATCATTTGAAAGAAGGAATGGTATTTGTGCTCCAAGTTATCATTCACTGCCACTGAAAACTATTTTAAATTATTCATCAGTGGAAACTCAGCATATATAAATATGGCTTAGTGCCCAGTTCTTGGTCTAACCACTGAGACCAAGCCACTGGGAAAGTGACTGTTTTCTCAGGCAGACAGATTTAGGAGCTAAACCACAGAACAACATCTGTATTTAATAAAATTAAACCCATGCCAAAAATCAGCTATAAATGTAACCAGCCAGCCCACCAGTCTTCTCCACTTAGGACTGCTGCATGGAAAAGTCCTGCAACAGGTTATATTCAAGATCTGGTCAGACAGCCTGGAATTTTTTTTCTGCTTTATGCTAAGGAGCATGTGCCAAGAGCAATCCTTCCAACAGGCTCTTGGAAAACTTTTGTAGTTATTAGGTCTTGTGGCTCCAAGAAACAGGAGGTTAAGGGCTGCCTGGTTTTGCCAAGTCATATACAAACTAGGGCCTGATACCTCATGCATGAAACAAACACGACCCAACTAGGGGAGTGCCGTGCAACTAAGCCCAACAACAGAACAGAGACAACATAAACTCTGTAAAAATAATGATCGCTGCTCCACCCTTTTAAACAAGCGACCTCAAGAGCACAAACACTGCGCTGGACCGGCTACAAAAAGTGGCATCCAGCAGCTGGGCTCATCTCCCTGGCTTCCCTTGCTGGATGGCTCTTAGCAAAGTTATTAACCTTACCAATATCAAGTTATGAAAGCAGCAACACAGTTATTCTGCTCCGAAGGGCACATATCTGACCTTCCCAAGTCTGTAATTCAGATATCTCCTGCAACAGGCAATAAGCAGTCCCAGAAGAACTCTACCAGTCACAGCACGTTTTTATTTCCAAACCTCGTGGTGTGTCTCCCTCCACCTCTCCCTGTTCCATCTCCCTCCTACCTTCGTTGACTCTACTTTTGGGCACCTCATTGTCACTGTGTGATCCAGCCTTTGTTACCACTTCTTGGCAACGGCACAAGTGCCACCTCGTATCCAGGACCCAGGAGATCAGCCTCCTCTCCACAGGCAGAGAAATTCTAGCCCTTGTTTCTGGTCTTCACTGGACTGTTACCCCATGTGTGCAAATAACTGAAACGTGCCCTGGTGAGTTGGTGTCTCTGTCCTCCCCCCAAAAAGGAGAATTACTGTGTCTGTTGATAGGGAAATGGATGGGAGGGGGCAGGTCACTGTATACTGTATTAGGCAACTAAAATCACTGCCCCTAGGGAAATTATTACACAAGCTCATGGCCAGCATCTCCATTCACCTTCAAGCAATAATTGCCCCTTTTTGCAATCACGAGAGATGCAAGAGCCATGCAACAAGTTTCTGGATTTGCAGGTGCTGTCCCTGGGAAGAATCCCTACATCAACCCTACTGTTGGGTTGAAGGTAAAAAGGATTATTTTTCATAGCAACAGTATCACAGAATTTCACATTAATAACACAGCAGTGCCTTGCTGGCATCAGAACTGCACCCAAACCGAAGGCCAGCCGTCTTTAGCCAGCAAGCTCTACTATCTAATATGGGTCAGAGGATATGTGAGTGAAGGGAAGAGCCGTACAACTGGTCTGAGGCTCACACTCATTAAGTATCTCACTTCCACAGCCCATCTGGGACACAGAGAAAAGCCAAACCCTCATCACCCCATTGCCAGCCGAATGCCGTAACCTGCCCAGTGCTGGTGTGCCAGCTGCTCCATGGCACAAAACTGAACCCCATCCCTGCCCTGAACCACAGCCAGAGACGGGAAGGGTGCAGCCAGGGTGGTTGGGGCAGGAGGAGCACCAAGAACCTGGTGGGATGGGAGCGGAAAAGGCGAGGGTCAGAGCCAAGCCCTAATTGGAGTGGGACCATGCCCAGCTGCCTGGTAAATACATGTGGGGTTTTTATTATGGACTCAGAGGAGGGGCTCTCCAGGGCTCCACATTACAAACCCAGACATTTCCAATGTGTAGATGTCCTGTCTTCTATGGGAGCCTCTCTGATTGCTGTGGCTGAAGAGGATTTATGCTGGCAATCACATGCATTTTCATCTCTGAAATGGAGCAGCTTGTACTGAGTGTGAGGAATTTAATTAAAAAAAACCTGTGGCAAGAGCAGTCAGAGACACCACCATAAATAGGTTTAGCCCTATTCCCTCCTGTCTGTTCCTCCATTATTAAATAAAGATCTTCTTTATTATGGCCTTTTGCCTTGAAAAAACAAGAATGTTTCTTCCTTCTGAAGAAATAAAATGCAAGAAAAAGACTTCTGTAGTCGTAGCTTGTGTCTTTGGTGCTTGGTACTGGGCTCAGCCTCCTCCCAGCACTAAACAAACACCACATGGCAACTAGAATTTCCCACACAGGTAAAACATTTCATACATCCTTGGTGTTAGTGAAAAATGCTTTCTTTTCTGACATCACTAACAGAGGACCCACTGAGGAGATATACTGACACACCTCCATTTTCATACAGCAGCTGCAAGGTCTGAAATCAAAATCACTTGAGGGTGAACTGGAATGATTTCTGCCTCCGATCTGGTAAATTTTTAATGTTTAGATAAAGTTCAATAGGAGATCTTGACCTTTTAAAAAAGTGTTTGGTATTATTACCATAAGGAAAGAGAAAACAAGAAAAGAGATGTTCAGAAGGATGCCTCAGAGTTGCCCAGCATGTACAACACTCATGGTCAAACAGGACTCTTGGGACACGGGCCTGGAGGAAGTGCTAGATAACCTTAAAACAGGAAATATTCCCTTCTAGGTTATTCTGGGAAGGGACAGAGATTGCCTCATCTCTCCCTTTCCCCACCTCCTGCAATAACACCAGTTCTGTTTTTTCCTTCACTTCCTCCTTCCGTCGAGGTCTCACCCACCTTCCTTAGCTCTGGGCAAGGGGTGGAGACTCACAACGTCTCAGAAGTGCCTTGCAACAGGTTATTTTTCCATAAGCATCTACATTTTTTTGTGGTTTCAGTCCACTTCAGAATTAAAGTATGCATTTTCCAGATATATTAGGAGTTGAAATTGTCCTTTCTTCGCTTCAGAAAACTTTAATTTTAAAATATATGCGTTTTTTCAGATTTGGTTTAGAAATCTGTATTACTTTGTATCCTGGTTTGTGGGTTGGTTTTTTTCTTGTAATAGACGTTCACAACATTTTTACTAATATCAGCATGCCAAATAAAGCAGCTGAAACAGAAATTTGGTTTTATTTTAAAAACTAATCTGACAGTGACTCCCTGACACATGTAGTTTCCTTTACTAGAAAACAGCATCTCCTAGACATGCTGGTAACACCACAGCTTGACACAATTGCACATGTTATTAATAACAGCGACATGCAGTGATAGGAAATGATGTAAAAATCATAAAAATAAATAGAGCTCTGAAATGAACTTTGAGAAGTTTTTTCAATTCACAATTATTTCCCTCATGGGAAATAGCATAAAAATAAATACATTTTTGATTGCCAGTGTCTGTTGTGGTAAGAAATTTCCCATCAATGTGGATGGGAGTCCCAGAAGACAGATGAGCTTTATGTCCATAGGGCCAGTCCTGGGCTGCCTTCTCCATTGGGGAGCTGCCACCCCTGCCAATCTCTGCCCAACAAATAGGTTGCTCAAAACCCAGCTGCCCTGGAGAGCAGGCTGTCCCTAGCATCAAGAGGGAAAACCCAGTGGAGCTGTCCGGAAGTCCTGGATCAGTTCACATCCTTCCTTGTCCTCTCACCATGCCTCCAGGCCAGGCTTACAGAGATGAAGCTGCAGCAATGGCTTCTCTTGCCATCAAGTGGAAGCACACTCCTTGGGAAAAGGTTACCTACATGGGTGAGTTCATCCTTCCTCCCTGCTTCTGTTTGTTTCATGGACAGTACTTGACCATTCCCATCCTCGAGGTATTAAGCCCTAGTGCTGAGTTAAGCTGCCATGGAATCAAGACAGATATTCCACATTCATCGGCCATCACCAAGGCATGATTCTTATTTGTTCGCACACACTCTGTGAACGAAAAGTGTTCCCATTCCTCTCTGTTGTAGAATTCATTGGATTGGAAGGGACCTTCAAAGGTCATCTAGTCCAAAACCCCTGCAGTGAGCAAGGACATCTTTAACTAGGGCAGGTTGCTCAGAGTCCCATTAAGCCTGATCGTGAATGCCTTCAGGGATGGGGCCTCCACCACCTCTCTGTTCCAGTATTTCACCACCTTCATTGTAAGAATTTCTTCCTTATTTCTAGTCTAAATCTACCCTCTTTTAGTTTAAAACAATTACCTCTTTTCCTGTCACAGTAGGCTCTGCTAGAGACCTTGTCCCCAGCTTTCCTGTAGCCCCTTCAGGTACTGGAAGGCCACTATAAGGTCTCTCAGGAGCCTCCTCTTCTGCAGGCTGAACAGCCCCAACTCTTCCAATGTTTTGTTAATGTTCGTTTTAGGTTAAACTTCAGTGTAAAACGTGTTGGGCATCTTTTACACAGAAACACTACTGCTGCCTATGTAAGAGATGTACTTCCCCACTTCAGCTTGAAGAGCTTCCCTAAGGTTCAGTCATCTAGGAATTGGTTTCCTCCAAGCCTTTGCCATTTGACATGACACAGTACTGCTCTGTGAAGCTGAGTTTTAGCTACATCTCTGATTCCATGAATAAAGAACATAAAACTGTAACAAAAAAAAATCAATTTTACTTCCAAGAAATTTAGACCATGTAACCAATCTTGTTAAACTCTACCTATCCTGGGAAAAAAAATGATTTTGACTTCACCTCAGCTCATGTGGAAACAGTCATGTTTCCTGAAAACAAATCTCTTAATTTTGCCTTTATCTCAGCTCATGTTGAAACAGACACGTCTTGCTTGGGAAGAACTGCAAAATAATAGTGGTCCTCATGGGAGCAATCCTGATCCCAATTTCAGCAGCTGAATCCTGAGGTAATCCATTCCCTCCCATGAAAGTCATACCACGAGCATGGCTCTTCAGTAAGGTTGTCTGTCAACCAGCTTTGTTTTTTGGAATAGAAATTCGGTCTCCCCATGAGCAGTACTGTCCTTCCTAGATGAGTGCACGGGACATTCCACGCAGAACTGCTCTCAGGCAACATAGTCCTACAAACTTCTCCAAATACAAAATCTTATAAACTGTTGGATTAAAATAGCACTTCAACCCTGGCATTTACTCCAGTGTTTGCAAGGAGCAATCATAACCCTTTCAGCTTTCAAGCTGCAAGGCAAAAGAATTAAAAATAAAACGGGAGGGAAAAATGCTCTTTTAGCTTCCTATTATGAAGCTCCTCATTCCCTGATGGCCCCAGCTTCCCTTATCCCTCTCTGAACTTCCTCCAGTTTGAATTCATTGGTTTTGAATGGGTGATCAAAAGCACATAAAATGTGAAAATTAATTATTTTTCCCCATAAAGTATGTCTTTTTTATACCTAGGAAGATCTGAGTTTCTTAGATGCTTGGTTGAAGAGGGAGACTGAAGTCCTCTCTGCTAAAAGCCAGATACAGAGCCAGTCAAAACACAATTTTTTCCTAATATAGCAACATAATATCTTTGATAATCAGAACAGCTACTGCTTCACAAGCAAGGATGGCCTGGCTAGATGGCAGCTCATAAGCAAGGCTGTGCTCCCTCATCTCCATAGTCAAGACAGAGAAAGAGACCTCGAGCTGGCAGAGATCCTTCCCTGGGAGCAATCACAACCTCCTCCCCTGGGATTATCAGAGCAGCAGATGGATGCCCCTGTCAGATATTGAAGGGCTCATGGTCTGCTCTGTGCCAGGAAGGGGAAGTAGCAGCATAACTGCAAAAATAAACCCTTGGGAAAAAGCTGTTCAGTCTTCTGAGCTTAGAGAGGCTGGGAAAAAAATTATTTCAGTCAAAATATGAGTAGGGCGCTAATCTCTGCATTCATGAAATACCGGGAAGAACACCCTGGAAGAGAAAGGCTAGAGCTTTTCCCTCTTTGCAGAGTCTGTGGACCTGGACTCCTGACCAGACATCACACCCCGGGCCTGGAGATGAAGTCATAAAACACGAGACTCAGTTTAGTGGCTCCCAATGCAAAGCCTGGTGAAGATGCATCCTAAGAGGCTGTAGGAAGCTGACCCACTTTAAGGACACACCAGTAGCCTGTAGCCCACCTGCTAGGCTTCTTCCAGGCATGCATCTCTTCAGGGGTTTCTGCTGCAAAATCCAGTGAGGATTGTGCTGCAGAGGATGGCTGCTCCCTGTCTCCACACTCATTGATTTGGGTGCCATGTGGAGCTCACAGGGAGGAAATCATATAGGCTCTGTTTTCTCCTCCAGAGTTAGTGTTCCCCTTAGCAGCTTTTGGGGTGCTGTCAGGGTGCATCTCTGCACTTTTCTTCCTACCTCTCATTGAAGAGAATATCCTAGCCATTGCCATCAACACATCTCATCATCAAAACACTGCGTCAGTCCTTAACGCTAACTTGCTTCTAGCATATTGTATAAACTGCATTGCTCATCCACCCACTCCCCCAAAAGATCCATGAAGAAAAAGCACTGAAACTCAACTTCCCCAAACCAGTCATATGCCATGACAGAGCACAAATTTTTCACCTCGTTCTGTCGCAGATATCTCACCATTTGCTAGCGTGCAGTCCACAGCACTTCTCCAAGTTAGTAAAAAATGCAAGAAAAACAAAGAAATTTTGTCTACATCCATATGCTCAGCAGGCATGACCTGCTCCCAAACATGGTCTCTCAAGTACTGTATTTACATTCCTTAGTTTGTCACCCATGACAATGTCATTACCAGACCTCACTCACCTTTCAATTTCTTCTTTCCAAATTTCAATCCAAACAGAGACATCCCAAAACTTTATTTTAGTCCAACTCCATGGAAGTTCTGCAAGAGAAAAGAGAAGGTAATTCACAATGGGGGTTTCCAGACCAACAGCACAACATATATAATGCATATAATTCTGTGTCCATAAAATGGGAGAAACAAACTTGTAAGCACTGCAGCCAACTGCTGCAGTTTATCACATAGCGTGTTTTAAAATGCTCAGCCATCTCAAGTTTGCAAGTTGCACTGCATCAGTGTGGACTACCTTAATTTGGACATTTTGATCAGTTCATCTCCTGACACGGCACAAAGAAGGGGCTGGTGGATGAGAGACTGAAAAGGACATTCCTACTGGTTTGTCCTGATCTGAAAAGGAGAAATAGATGCACAGGGCTTGTACTTAAGATACAGAGGAACTAGGTGACTACCCAGAGAAAGATCAGCCTCCCTGAAGAGGAGGAAGCAGCGGGAAATGCTGGTTTCCTGTACATCCGCCTGTGCTGAGCGTATGCTGGCTCACACTGCTGGTCATCTGCTGGTCACCCTTCGTGTTTGGGCTGGACTTTACTGCTCTGAGTAGAATTTCTCCTCCACTGGCTGCAAAATTCCTGGCCCAGAAGCTTAAAGACAGGTACCAGAAATGCATTTAGGGCGCTGAATATATCCTGATACATGGAAGAATTAAGCATTAAATGAAATCACATCAAAACCTGCTAAGGAAACTTTTGATGTTCTAAGTATCAGACTGTTTATTCAAAAGGCTTAATGGTGATCTTAGTGCTGACAGCCTGCAAAGATCCTCATGCAGGGGAAAAACGAAAACTGTCTGGCATGCCTGGCTGACCAGAAGCCTGAATCAACAGGAATGTTGTACCTTTTGCTAGACTAGCCAGTGAAGCCAAGCTGAGACGTTTGAGGGCATCACAATCTATCTGGAACAAGTTTTCCAGGTGACAGAATGAAATTTTTGCACTTTATCCTATGCTGTCTGTGAGGAGCAAGGGTGTCTGATAAGCATAGCAAATATGCTGTATTTTGGAAACATGCAAATGGGAATGCACATTATGCCACTGCCTGAATGCAAGCCTGATGATCAATCACCATCAGACTGTGCTCAGTGTGAGCTTGAGCTTCATGTCTTTCCAGAAAACAAAAGTAAACTGTAAGAAAAGCTCTACAGTCATTGCATAGGTCAAACGTTTCTGCATACATCTCTCTTCCAGATGCTAAAACAAAGCTATATTTAGCCACCGTAATTCAGTGAGCCTGAGATAAGGCAAACAGCAGCAGGTAAATGCCAGCCAGCCAGCTAAGCTGCACATCCCGAGCCTGGGGCAGCCTCCTCGTGGTGCTCCCTGCCACTCACCACAGTGCTCAGGACCCCCCCTGCCCTCACCGTTCTTGAGGGTGAACCTTTGTCTGCTCGCTCATGTTGATCCAGTTCTTTCTGCTCACCAGAACAAATGCTTGGGCAAATCCTCTCCCCAAAATTTCCTCTGCCCGTGGAGCTAAAGCACTTAAAGATACAATATACTATGTCACAACCTAAAGCTTTCTCAACCCTGCTGACCAACCTCACTTTTCAACATTAATTGACCTCAGTCTATAATTTGCAATGTATTTCTTCCATGTTCTAGAATTGCTATTATGTCTTACAAAACCCTCCTAACTTGGACTGAGAGCAAGGTGGGAGGAGCGGCACACGCTACCTGCACACCCAGAAGTAAAAACCTCAGATTTCCTAGAACACTAGGAGCCTCAGATCAGAATATCACTGTCCACCAGCAGCACAAGAATGCAAAAGGTTGGCTGGTTATCATCTTCATGTGGCTATACTGCTGAACTCTGGATTTTGTTGTACCTGCTAAGCATTCTGCAAAAACTATGCACAGCTACCAAACTTCTCCCAGCTGTGTACTCAATTGACAAGGCATATAATTTCAGCAGAGGGAGAAAAAGGGAAGTTTATATTTGAGGGGGAGCAGCGAAGAGAGGGTGGTTATAAGCCTTCTTTCAGCAGTTTGTTTCACATGAAACAAAAAATAAAGACCCGCGTCTCACAAACAAAAACCTGAAACTTCCTTCAGCTCTGACACATGGCTTTTGCTAATTACTGTGATTCTTTAATCACTGGTTTCCGCTGTGACTGTAGCATGACAACAAGACTACAACAATACACTATTTTGGTGTTGAGGGCATTTTTAATTCCTTCAGCTTCTCAGTGCATTTGATGAGGATTGCATTCATTGAGCATCTTCCCTCAGCAGAAAATTTAAGTTACCATCATGGCCAGCACAAATATCTTTACAGGCTCACCATTCCCATAACACCTTGTCTTTTAGGGCAGACATGGGTGATAACATTGCCATATCCAATTACCTCTCTGGCACGTCATTTCCACCACACAGATTTAACACAGCTGCTTACTTAGGAGTTATGAATCCTTCCTAAGCTGACCTGATCCTTTATGCAAAACTCAGTTCCTGGCTTGCCCAAACAACAACATCATTTCAGAATGTGTCAGTATTCAATGGGCACACAGATGGTGGCATTAAGGGCTCGACACACCCCTATTGCACTGTGGTGTACCTTTTATTTTCATAATACAGTAAATACCTTCCTTTGCTGCTTTGTTATTGACTCACACCATCTAATCCTCACACTCCTTTACCTAGTAAGCCACTCTCACGCTGGCTATAGCTTCTGCCTGCTCACACCCCAGTCCGTGCCAGTACACCCTCAGACTTCCAGACTGTTTTCAGTCTGAGAGTTCATTGAACATCAGCTGAAAGGGTGAGAACAAGCCTAAGCAAATGATGGTGGAATTGTCCCTTTTGGAGGTTCTCAAGACACTGCTCCCATTTGTGTCAGCTATCATAACTTCTACAGACAGATGTGATTTCTTGGCTGACCTTAGCTCTGCCTGCCTTTCAGTCCCAGATCTTTCCTTGTGGTGTTTTGGACTCTCAGCCCTACCTGCAGGGTTCAAAATCTTTGCACTTGTACCTATTAATAACAATCTTCCTCAGGGTATTTGTTTTTACACCCAGATTCCACCTGTAATCAAACTTCACATCCCTGTTCATATTTATTTACATATCTCTCTGGTTTTTAAATCCAATATTCAGTTTTCCTTCCAAAATTGCAGTGATGAGTCTTCAGTCTCCTACGACCAACATACACTGCTATGGTTTTAATTTCCCTTTGCTCTTTCTGGAAAAAATGATCTCTCTCATGTTTCATTTTCATGTGGTGTGAAATACTTCTCAAACTTCTGTAAGACACTTTCACACCCTCCAATTCCTCAATTGATTGAAAATGTATAAAACACACAAAAACTTTCTATAGCGAGAAAAAAAAAACAATTTCCTGTTTGCCTTCATTGTCGCTGACACCACCTATTTTCAGAAACAAAGTGAAGCACTACTTCAATCTTCTAAGTCGCCTTTAACCATCTCTGTCAACACTTGTGGACTTTTTTGTTGTTGTTCCATCTTCCACTCAATTATTTTGTTGGTTTTGCTTTGCTTTTTTTTTTCTGTTCTAATTTCTAATTTCTGTTTACTCCAGGTACCTTGCGCTGTTCAGTAATCAGTGGGGGCTCACAGTGTTTGAGTAACCACGCAGGTCCCACTGCTCTGCTGAACAGGACGTGTTTCCAAAGCTTATAGCAAAAATTATTTAAAGTTCAAATTCCCAGTTACTCATTTATGGGGATTTGGGGATATAAGCTATGAATAAATTATTGCTTCTCACTATAGAAGGCTTTTGTACCTACAGTGCTCTACAAAGCTATGGCTTACACTTCTGCAAAAACAATCCATCTGCTTTATGGTTACTGACAGTTTAATCATGGGCTCTGAGCACTTTAATTTCTTCTGCAAGAAGCTCCTTTGATGGGTCTTGAATAGGGATGGGATGCTTTCTTGCAAGCCAAGCTCAGCCTTATTAGAGAGAGCCAGATTTGGTTTGAGAACACAAATGCAAAGCTCTTCCTGCATGAGGTGCAGGCTGCAAGGGCTACAGCCTAATCCAAAACCATGGCTCGCTAAGGACTGTGCTGCAAACTGAAGAAGGAGGGAGGCACTTGCCACCACCACAGCAAAGAGTAGCAACCTGAGAAGAGACACGACATGACTAGGGTAGATGGAGAACAGATGTTGCAGATGGAAAACATGGCTCATTTCTTGGCCCCATTTCTCTGGATGTAGCTACACAATACTTCAGGTTCAATGATAAATACGAACTAAAAAAGACTTGATGCTTCTTCTTCCATCACATTGTTCCCAGACTCTGTGAAGTGATCCATGTTAAATACAACCATTTTTGGAAGGGTTATTTTAATTCAGATCATGGGGTGTGGTTCAGTACAGACCGAAATTCCTGCCCTAACAGTGGTTGTAGCAGATCATAGAATCATAGAGTGTTAGGGGTTGGAAGGGACCTTGAAAGATCATCTAGTTCAACTCCCCTGCCAGAGCAGGATCATCTAGGGCAGGCATCTGAGGAGGCAGTGAATTGTGCTGTAATACTAGAAGCAAGCACCCAACATCCAGGGGAATTAGGCAGGAGAGCAAGATTTCTGCAGTCAGCTTTGCCACCAAACATACTGTGGTACGTCTACACCCTAAAAACCTTACTCAGCCCTGCCCAGGTAAAAATTCAGAAAGCATATTGTGCCTGCACTCACCAGCTTTCCAGATCAGGTTGGATTTTACATATGAGAAAGATTTACAAATTAATTTGGGGTTTTTTTACTGTATGTTCAGACCACACATACCCACAGGTCTTAGACTTTTTTTTCCCCAGGCTAAAGTACAAGATGTCTGACCAGTCAGTATATGAGAAGGTGCATCATGAAAAGCAAGGTTCAAGGCTGCCTGTGCTGCCTACTGTTCTTGATGGAGTAAAGAAAAATAAACAACATCTATATTCCTGAATTTTGAACACAGATTGCTTTAAACTGGATTTGGAGGCACAGCTGGGAAAATATTGAGGGTTTAAAACATCTTTGGTCCTCAAATGCCCAGTTACCTCTATGCCTCAGCTGCACACCTGCTAAGGTAATGTATATGTCAGGAGAGCCATGTTCACTCCAGAGTCACGTTCACTCCAAAGTCAAGTTCACTTCCAGGTATCACAGAGAAGGGCATCACAGCTGGAGCAATGCCTGCTAATGCCCAGGCATGTAAAGGCCTGGTACATCCGGCACAAACTGAGCTTGCAATGTGCTGCACAAACACATGTTTGGAAAGGGACAACTCTAAACTTCTGCTGTATTAACCATTTCTGTCAAATTGTTCTAATTTTGGCTCCAAATAGTACGATGCATTTGCTTTTCATGATAGAAAGCGAACACAAAAATTATCAGCCATTAGAAATAATTAGCACTAATTATTTAACACTTTAATACTGAAATATATTGGTATTTGTGTTTCTCCACCCATCCTTATATCTTCTGGTGTCTGAACATCTCGAGAGCAAAACAGGGGATAGCACGTGTTGTACCACTCCCTGCTCTGCCAGTAGAAATCGAGCTGCAGGACAAACAACCAAAACATCTGTTTTTAATCCCAGAATAACACTCTTCCGCGTCTGAAATCAGATTTGCCAGAATTCAACCTGGAATACGTTTAAGAAGCTACAAATGGTCACTCCTTGGCATCCGGGTTTACAAAAGGAGCAGTGACTCAAGTTTACATTCACTAGCCTAGTGCAAAGAGTTTGAAAGTACCCGAAACCTCCCCAGCTTTTTAAAATACCTGAGGAGGTGTGGATGAGGTGAGCTAGCCCTCCAGCTACTTTTTGGTGCTGTTTCAAGCTATACATAGAGAAACCCACAAAGCTGCGTGCTCCTACCCCCTACCTCCAACTGTGCCAACGCAATTAGCTGTAATTGCTGGGAAACAGACTCAAGTCTGCTATCTGGCACGTTTTAAAGTAAAGATCCAACATCCCCCATCTGTCTTCATTAAAACGCTCTTTAAACTGACACCGGAATGGCAGTCAAAAATTTGCATTCAGCTCCTTTGGGTAAGTTAGTTGCGATGCTCAAGTTACGGATCAAGAGCTGAGTCCCCGAACAGAAAACGCAGGCTGCGGTCGGCTCCCTCCGAAACAATGCGAACAATAGCAGCTTCCCCGGGCGGCTGCTGCTTGAAATCATGCACAGCTCAGCTCACTCCACCCAGAAGTCTATCAGCTAGCTCCCAGGGAAAAAAAAAAAAAAAAAAAAAAGCTCAACCCCAGAGCACTTTGATTTAAGCTTTGCAAAGCTCTTGGGTCTGCGGCGGGGGGGAGAAGAAAAGATTTCTGCCCCCAAAAGCTGAGAGGGAAAACAAACGAGTGGAAGGAAAGCATTAAATCTTACCCTTGAAGGCTTGTAAAAGTCACAGCAACAAAGTTGCTGCCCTCCATAGCACTGCGGTACACTCCTCTCTTCTCATTTACACGCAGCTTTGTCCCCTCCCAAGACCAACAGCTTCGCTCGTAGCCGCAGCGCCGGGACACTCATCTAAGCAAGTAAAGCTTCTTTGGACATCGCCTGCTTGTCCCCGAGCCACTTAAAATCCACCGTGGACCCGCTCTGCCATGCAGTGTCCTGGTAAATAAACTTACTCCAAGTTTCCTACCTCTCACTTCAGTCACTAGGCTTGGCTCCTTGCCAAATTCTTCCTTTTTTTTTTTTTTTAATTCTGTTTCCTGTAGATAGGGAGAGTGTAGTAGCTCCCTTAAAAATAAAATGTTTCAGCAGAACAAGCTGAGAAAGAGTGAGGGAGAAAAGCAGAGCACCTAGGCTTGGGGCACCCCAGCTGGTTCCTGAGGCGACTGCTGTTCTCCTTACCCACCTCCTGCCGACGCGGAAGCTTTCAAAAGGAAAACAAATGAGTGAAAGGGTCCAACATATCAAATTGCTTTAAAAAATTATGAACTCGGTGAGGGATCCATTTCCCAGCAGCCACCCCTTTCTCTGCATCCGTAATGCTGGGGTCAGTCGGGACTCCTTAAACCCAGAGACACGGTCCTACGATCTGATCCCAGGGCTCCACCTCACCCACTTTCCAGTAGTAGTGAGGCAAAATCCCCGCAGACAAAAACCTTGTTAGAGCACAATTGCCTAACTCGACCACAGAGCTTCCTCTGGCTGGCCAGAGGATCGCTTCAGCGTCGAAACGTCAGGGCTTGCTCATCCCTGAGAACACAACCTCCCCTTGGCCTCTGGGACACCTGCCTGCCTCGCTGCTGTAGGCTTGGGGTCTTTCTCACCAATCCCTCCAGCCTAGCGCTCTCACAAGTCTCCCAGCTTTCCTACTGGTTCTCTCATCTTCAACAATCGAAATATTCACTTTTTTTCCCCCCTCGCTGTGAGACTCTTCACAATAAAGTGTCCTCCTATAAGCCAGTCCATGGCCTTTTACCTGCCAGAGACACCACAAGACTAAACGTGGGCCAGCCACAACTTGAATTCAGCCCCTGCTTCCTTGTTCCTGAGAAGTGCAACTATTCTAAGATCACTGTATCCTTTCTCTAAGTTGCATTGACAGTAATAACCACCAGGAACATGCCAATTTATTGCACACAGCAAGAGAAAGTATAACTTAGGAAATTTCTATATGTATTTATCTGTGGTTTTTTCCTTCATCTTTTGTGTTTTCCAGCTGGATTTATGTGAACATGTCAGAACTAATTTCAAACCTGCCTACAGACACTTGAATGCATTAATCGGGTGATTAATTATAGTAATATGAGAGTCAAGGATTTGACAAAGAGTATTTTCTGGAAGGTTAAATTTTCTGAAGTCCTGTCAAGTAAAAGCTGTGGAGGACCTGAGATGCTGCAAAGGCAGAACTCTAGTGTTCATAAAGGCTGCAATGAAGATGACCCTACAGCACCATAAGCAATTACTGAGGAAAGAACAAGAGCCTATGCCCCTTTGAGATAACTCCAGTGTTATTCTTTCAAGCTACACCTATCTGAGGCAACATTCATTTAATTGGTTTCCTAATTCCAAAGTATCCAGCACAAAGTATCCAGCACAAAGCCAATATGGGACATGACATGTAGGACTAACTTCCTGAAGATCTAGGTCATTTCCAGATGTTTTTGGAGTGAAAAGCATCTAATTTAAGAAGGGATTTCCCCTACACCAACCATTTTTCATGTTCTAAGCACTAACACCCTACCCCGACAGCAACAGCTACAGTATGTTTTCTCCTGAAAACAAAAGTGGAGGATTTGAGTTAATTTCAGTCCTATATATCTGAAAAAAAAAAATAGTTCTTTCTTCATTCTGGAGTTTTCCTCCTTCTTAGGGCCTTCTTCTGCTTTTTATCCCTCATTTTAATACGTTAGCTAGTAACAATACATTCCACACTACTTCCACTTTCTTTATTACTGTCTTTATAATTGCTTGCTACCACTTTCAGCCGCAGTCTGTTCTTTCTTCCTAGAGTTATGTTCATCTCCTTCCTTCAGCATGACAGTGGACCCTACCATAAAATCAGCTGGCCTTGGGGCTTTTTAGACTTTAAAATATAGGGTAGGCTGTTTCTTTAATAGTTTTTCTTGGCACCAAAATCCACCTTACATACATTGGCAGTGACTTTTTCCTTCATCTATGGTTTCCCCATGGACTTCAGTGAACCTGTTCATGTAGGGAGGCTCAGCACATGTGGAAGCACTCAAATCATAAGGAGTGAGTCAGTGTTATGAGCTCAGCGCTGAGGTCTCCTGTCCTTCCCTTACACTTTGGTCCCTGGACAGCATCTTCCCAATAATCACACCATTGGCATCTTCCTTCACAAATTTCTGAACATATCAGGGAGGTCTTCAATGTGCAATGTCAGTTGTCTGAATTTCAGTGCCTGCATAAAAGTTGCACACATATGCTGGATGTTTGAACTCCCCCTGCAGCCAGCATGGTTTGGGCAGAGATTCAGATGACCAGCTGCAGCAAGGCAGCAGTGAGTGTGCTGTGGTCTGTAGCTGTGGGAAGAAGAAATACAGTCTGTTGTCTTTCCAAAAATGAGCTGTTTTCTTGGCCAGGCAGCTGCCTCCAAACCGTAGTGCTTCATCCTGGAACCTATTTCCCAACTGTCCGCTGGTCACAGAGGTCTAGCTTTGGGTGGGGTGGATTTAAATTCGTGCCATTACAACCTTACCCTAGGACTGTATGTGGGAGAGTGACTTCCAGTCATTGAGCCTGTACTGTAATTCAACTGTGATCAAGATGCAAAACTGAAGACTTACTGAAACTGATGTTTAAGGGATGTCCTCCGCTCAACCTCAAGACCAGATTCACTCTGCCTCCAAACAAAGAAGCTGAGAGAGCAGAGGACCTTCTCTGGGACTCACAGGATCCAAACATGGCTGGTGACCTAGTAAGGCTTTGAACAGCGTAATGTGTCCCCAAGTAACTGGAGAGGATAACTAGAGGACAGGAGAGAAACAGGAAAGAAATGTGCCCTGGAGCATCCCACAGTGTAGAATTAAACTAAATGCCAGTCCTTGCAAGAAGACATCCCTATGTCAATGCTATTTTTAAAATTACTCTCAACCTAGATCCTTCCCTGTATATACTTTGAAAGGAGCCCTGATGCCCTTTTTCTTCGCTTACTGTCTCGTAACTGCAGTCTGCAATTCCTGAACTGGAAGGTTGACCCACTCTACTGCAGCTGGTACCTCTTACTGAGAAGAAGTGGCTGTGGCCATTTGAGCCAAGCTGGACTCTTCCTACACCCAGAACTAGGGCAGGGAACCTTTCCACTCAACCAACCTCATCTCCAGCTCCCAGAACAACAAAAGCACATCGCCCATATTAACCGTGGGACTCACAGCTTCAGAAAAGCCTTTCTACATGGTCCTGAAGGGTTTCCTCACAAACCCACAAGGGCTGCATTTGCAATGGCTACAAGAGATTAGATGGGCCTCTTGTCCCAATTGCCCTTGCTCTGAGACACTTTCTGCATCCTCTTGCTGCTGCAAGTCAGTGCAGGACATATAAATGACTGAAAGAAAAAGGTTGTGACATTGATACTTGATCCTTAAATATCAGAAAGCCATTTAAAATACACAGTGTAGGAGGAACACCCAATTTTTCAAATTGCTGTAATACAGGAAACACCAGCACAACCATAAAGTGAATAACAAAGGACCAAAGGTCCCAAAATACACTGCATCGTGGGTGAGGAAAGATTAATTGTACTGGTAGTGTCCTTGATTCCTGCAAAGGAGGTGGCAGATGAAACCGTCCAGTTGGCAGCAGAAAGCGCACCATGATGCTGCAGAGGAAGGGGCAAAGAAGTCCTACATGTTCCTGTTACCATGACCAGACTGTGGAAGGAAAATGAAATGGACACAGGAAGGCAATGTCAAAAACTGACCAGTTGCTCTGGAGTTGTCCTTGCCTGTTGGGAGTTACAAGCCAAATTATTTTAATTGCTTTTCTGAGGAACTGATAAACTGGTAGAAATCCAAAGTAACTCAGTTTGAAGGGATGCTCTGGATTCCTGCTCATGTGCATCCATCTCCCTGTGTGTGATCTGAAAATAAGTGTGCACCCTCAGCACGGCAGGTTCATATAGAAATATTCCCATGCCTTACTGGTTACTCCACCAGCTGAGAGTGCATGCCAAATGGAAATGGTCAGAAAATAGTTTCAGTGGGTGTGCACAGAATAACATGACTCATACTGGTCAGGATTTGATGGAGTGCCACTTACCTACAGCAAGGAAGGAAGGGTACATGGCTAGAAATTCTCTTTCTCTATCAGAGCCGCTTGCCCAGTAACCCAGACCCTTAACAAATAGTGATCAGCTGGGGAAAATCATAAGAAAATCCACAAAGACACAACTTCTTGCCTTTACAAAAGCAGCAACTTGTTCTATTGACTATTGATCTCACCTTCCTGCCACCAACACCTGCAAATATGATACTGACATTTTAAAACAGAAATTAAAATAGTCTCTCTCAACTCTCCGCTTTGCAGCCCATAGGAGACAGAGCAGAACCAAAAACCTTTCGGTCAACGACCTTTCAGCTGGGTTCAGCTGCTCAGATTACACTGAAGGGGAGATAAAGCGGAGCTCAGTTCTACAAGCAATGAAGCCCAAGATCATCTTGTTCCCAAAGTCCTGTTCACACCAGATTTCGGATCCTGTAGTTATGAACTCCCTTCTGGCCATAATGTCATTGCTCTGTTAGGGCCATTTCAAGGCAGGAAGTCGCCAAGTACCTGAAACATTTGCTGCGATCTCATGAGAAATTACGTGTTCTGATGGACACAGAAATCACTGGGAGCTGATGGAGATCCACCTGTCTCAGGATTACGTTCTTGAACTACAGATCTGCCTCTCTTCACTTGCCTGTGACACGGCATGTGCCCATCTGCACAGGGAAAGCACAGGGATTAATCAGCTTCCTCAGCAAACCCCAGATGTGCCCATACTGGGCGGGGATGCTTGGGAGGGCTCGTTAAAAGTTAATTGTGCCTACGTGAATAGAAAAATCAATAGCTGAGGGCAAAGCAACAGCCCAGCTTGTAAGAGCCTCTGACTAAAGTTCCCTTTGTTACACTGGTATTACACAAGACCTCCTGCTGCTATTTGCAAGGCAGTAGCTGCCACAAACACATATCCTCTATCTGGTGACACTTCAAACACTGTCACATGCACACTCCTCAGATACACATCAAAAACCTCAGCTCATACCACTGAGGAATTAGGATACCCCTCAGTGGGACCCCGTGATTGAACACACAGAGGAAATCCAACCCATGCAGACCCAAAAAAATACTCAGCATTTTACAGAGTCTTCCCACGAGCGGCACATATGGGAAAAACGGGCTGTACTCATGGGAGAAACGGCACTCCTTGGCAGGGTATAACATCACCCCTTAGGGCTCATAATGGCTCTACAATGTTTAATCTCCTGTAGCCTCCCAGAGATGCTCTAATCTGGTAGTGCTTAGCCTCTGTCCTCTCTCTGTAAACTCCACTGCCACCAGGGAGCAAGCACGGGTACCTAAGAAGAGATATGACAGAACAGCTCAGCAGGCAAAAGAGGACATGGCTGCAACGGGTCCTCTCTTTACTTTTCCAGATGATAATTGCAGGGGCACAGACATGCTGAACAGGCTGTTTCATGATGCAACTATGCAACCATGTCCCCCATTGCCATTTCCACAGTTTTCTGCACTGATCGTGAGTGGAGAGACAGGAGGTCTGTGGAACTCTGGGGAGCAGATTGCTTCTGCATTCCCTACAGCATCACCCAAGAGATCTGGGACTTAACTCTTTAAGTCTCATGGTTTTCAATATACATTGCCCTAACAGGCAATTATCTTTCACACATAAAACTCAGTGGCATTCTGAGACACTTCCTTTAAATGTAATGTTACATCTATTTTGCTCATAAACACTTTTTAACCTTAGTTCCAAATTAAGTACACCATGTGCATGTATATCTGTACTGTCCCTTTTCAAGGTTACAATCGCATCTATCCTGCCAGGAAAAATAGGGAGGCAACCTGTTGCCTTTCATGAAATTCTTCCTAGTATCAATGTTCTTTTGTATATTTTAAAGTACTACTTTCTGCATTAGGTGCTTATTGTGTTATTATAGCTTTCACTGGCTAGATGGTGATAAAATTGTCCCTTCAGAGAGATCAGGGGAAGCTCAGGGGACAGAGGCATGGAGCAATATGCTATTATAGTGCTGGTGACTGGGACTGATGACTGACCTGTCATAACTCAGGCTTTTTGAGCTCTGAGAAGAATAAAGAAACTTCTGCCTAGTGGCAAAAGAGCATAGTCAAGATGCAGCAGGAAAAAAAAAAAGAAGCCGTCTTATAAAACAAGGCCCAGGAAACCTAGGGAAGAGCG
>NW_009696028.1:35973-53666 GCF_000703405.1 Apaloderma vittatum
CCCCTCCGGAACTTAAAATTTTAGCTAATTAACCAAAGATCTAAAATATCTGCCCTAATACAACCTGGCATAAATAGCCACAAACCCATCAATTCCTCTGGAGATTTCCCAAAGAAAAGCTCATGATGTTTTTATCAACAGCTTACATTTCAATTGCAGCATCAGCTGTATATAACCGTGGCTGCGCCAGCACGGCCACAGCATGGGGAGTCCAGGTCCTGCCACTGTCAGCCTTCGCTTTTATTCAGTGCAAATTTATTTTATGGTAGATCATTCCTTCAGCTCTTCTCCAGGTATCTGACAGAACATGCATGTTCCCCTGCATTTAGATGCTGAGGACAGAGACTTGTATCATTCTCATCTCAGGGCACATGGACAGTCACAGTTTAGGCAGTGAATTCCTGTTAACCCAAGTCCCTCTGCAAGGGAGGAATAACCCAAAGGGTGCACAGGGCCTTCAGGATGTGATGGCAGAGTTAAGGAAGGTATGTTCTTCCCCTAGCAATTTAGGAGAGCATGGGAGGGGAAAAGGCAGCAGTTAAGTCAGTGAGAAAGGCACAGAGCAGTCCACATAGCTGCAAGGATGCTGAGGGTATAGCTCTTAATTGAGGTTAATTGCTGCCATTTCTCCTGTTGGGGTGTGATGGAGTGTCACAGAAGATCCCTTTAAAATCAAGAGGATATATGGAAGGGAAGGCAAGTATTTGAATTAAGCACCCTATTCCCAGCGTTAGAATTTGTCATACCCTGTTTGGTTTTCATGTGCTGCTTTGCAGAGTAAAATTACTTCTGGGCCCCATAAGAGGAGACAGGGTTTGCTGTTTCTGAAAATGATTGAGATTTTACTGGTCCATATCCAGAAGGCAATGAATGAAGGCACACAACAGAAATCTTAATCAGAATCTCTGAGAGATTAAAGGGAATTAAGTAAGGTTTCAGTGATACTGTGCAGCACCAAACACCTAGTTAGGTGAAATAAAGAAAGGACTTTTCTTAACAAGGGAGTAAAAAAACTGCACAAACCCCATAGCACACTAGCTTGATGCAGCACAGAAATAAAACCACAATCATCTCTTTTCAGTGCTTCCTCACCACAAGGAGACAGATAGTCTTCAGATAATGACGGGACATCTCAACTTAGAATAATAGGAAGAGAAGTGGAAAAGACATGAGCCCTAGTTTAGCCAATGAGAAACTGTACTCTTAAGCATAATCTTCAGGGTGTGTGTTGTTATTTTAGCTCCTTTTCTGTGCCATGTTCCATTACTTCCAAGTCTGCATTTTTAGCATTCTTATATCTTGGCAGCTGACAAAGCGGTCCTCATCCAAGATGCGGCGCATCCCAAAAGCAGAGCTCTGAAGTGCTCTGCCCGTCACCCAGCTCCACACTGCACTACTGGTACCCTAGGGGTACAGCTGCCTGTGTAACCATTCAGGCTAGTTTGACAGCTAATATTTGCAGGACTTGTGTGAAGTGGAAATGTCTTCAAAGGACCGTTATTATCTGGTCAAGTTCCTTGGAAGGAAGCAAAATACTAGAAAACACATGTAATCAGAAACAGAGTAAATGACTCATGTCTGTAAATGAAAGTCATAATTTCTCTTAGAAAAAGGAAGATTGCATTTATCTTTGGGGTGGGCGTGGCACTGAGATGCATCTCAGCACAGACAGACACACAGACAGATGTCTGGTTTTTTCTCTCTTCTGCAATGGCTGGCATCCAGGGAGGACTCTGTCTGATCTTCTGCCTTTGATCCCAATCCTGAGTTTTTATATAGTTCACTATTTTTATTATTTCCTTATTCATTAAAGCTGTTTTAATTTTCTTCTTCCAATCTGTAAGTCTCTTTACCTCATTCCCTTTTCCTTCCCATTGGGGAGGGAGAGAGGGTTAGAGAGCATCTGTTCGGGTTCAGTGGCTGGCCCAGCCCTAACTCGCAACAAGTCTGCAGCTCATCTGCCAAGTGTCCTGCAATTTTGATTAGGTTTGCCTGTTTTGGGTTCATGTTTCTAGTCCTCTGTTCATTAATGAAACAAGAAGGGGCCTCACTGGGGGCTGTTACAGCATTTGAAGGAGAAGACTCAAAGGAAGAAGGAAGGAAGGCACTTACAGGGCAATGAAGCCCAGGAAGCAGAAGCAAGGTGAAAAAAATAGTAGCTGGGAGCATACTAGGATGAGGGGAAACAGCACTACAGTCAGACCTAAACTGAAAGACAAACTCACTGCCTGATGGATATAATGGTAATGAAAAGCTCTGGAAACCAGTTGGTTTCCTGTCCTTGCAGGTAGATGCCTACGATTGCTATGAGCAGAGCCTGAGAGTTCTTGTAAGATACTTGGAAAATCTGTCATAGGCAACTGAGGCATTGGCTAGTCTTGCCGCAGATACAGCTGAAGAAGATGTTAATCAGAGTTAATCAGAGTAGTCATGGTTTACAGCCCTACAAATAAACGTAAATCACCATCAGGATCAGTTTATGCTCACATGGCATTTCCTACAAATCACAGCATCTCAGGAGGAGATACACGTCCGTTTGGATGGCTTTGTCAAGGGGCAGCCACTCCAGCCATTCCACTCCATTGCAGAGCCAGAGCCCTTGGAAAGAAACACTTTGAGACAGGGACCACTACCCCAGAGTCTACAACCGCAGTAAGGGTGGAGGGGCCTGGAAGGGAACAGCAGGGAGAGCAAATGTAATTGGGATGCAAGATAGCACGCTGTTGCAACCAAGCATAAATTAAGCAAAAACATTGTTCTCGCTCCCCTCACACCTGTATCAATACCTTTTGTACTGCTGTAAAGCCAAAGCTGTAGATTTAACGTGGAAAAACAAACTAAATCTTGTTTGTCCAAGAAGTGAAATGGCAGGTGGGGAAAGCGTTGGCAACATTCCCAACGACAACAAGAGTATAAATTGCATGCAACAGCTCTAATCAAAGGGCAACAGCTCTTATCAAAGGGCAGAGGACAAGAAAGCGAAGGTCTTAATGTTAAACTAGTAGGTAAACCAGATGCAGCCCATGGTAGCCACAGGTCCCGGTGAACTCAGGGTCACATGAACAATGGAGTAGGAAAGAAGCAATGGATGAAAGCATAACACTGAATAACGTGTGGGGTAGCTACACAGGCCCCTGGAGTGAGCCAGGGAAAGGGAAAAGGAGTCTTGTTTATCTGCAGATCATAGTAATCAGCCCTCTCTGTAGGACTTGCACCTAGCTTCAACCTTGGATCCACCACAGTGTTGCTCAGCCCTCAGTCTAAACATCTCACACTGCTGTGCACTGACGGAGCACATGAGGAAAAGCAAAGTCTTTAACCAATGGTGATCTACCTGCGTTCTTCCTTTCAGAGCTCCTGCTTGGGGTGTGGCATTGGAAGCACTGGTAAAACTCGACCTTTGAGTGGAGTTGACTCAAAATTCAACCGCTGAGATGTGAAAATCAGCTTTAAATATACATAAATGTGTTTAAATATATATATATATATATAGCTAGAGACAGCAGAGCGGAACTCAACTCTTCAAGCCTTCCTGCTGTATGAGTCTCGGTGTCTCAGGTGGCTTTTCATCATCACCTCTTCAACAGTTTGAACACCTGCAAGAACCTAATCCTTCTCCTCCTAGAGCTGATGCTGAGAACCTGTAAACATTTATAGGTCCTGGACTGGACCCACGAGTGTAAGGGACTAGACAGCTATCCAGACTGAACATTGCCACGCTGAGGTGGTCACCTGACCCTCTGACCCAGACAACCAACTGGCTGATCTGACTGTGGGGATCTGTCTTGTTCAATGACGGTGAAGAGCTATTCCCAGTGAAATTGAAAGCAGTTTTTTGAAGCGTCATACTGCCAGGAAACGGTATGATTTACCTTCATATCAGCAAATCAGCCAAGTTCACTGTTCCTTTCCTTCCAGTTATTTTTTTGCTTGGAGTAGTGGGGTAGTGCTAAACTACATGTAGATCATGAATAGGCTAATTCCTAGAGCCAAAGCTAACGTGCAGTAAGTCACACATTTCGCTATACAGAGATGCACAGAGAGCTTTTATCACAAAGAAAAATCAGCCATTCACTTGAAAAGAAGTGAACAGTTACTTCTGTGATGTAAGTGAACTGCTGTGTTACTTTGATGGTTTGCAACCAAGTTAACACTGAGGTATCAAGAGAGTGCCTCTAGCACTGATAGTACGGCCTTAGCTTTTCCTTTCATTACTGGTTTTCAACTGATTCATCATTTGCAGAGATATGCATTAAGATTACTGCAGCAAGTTCACTTTAACTAAAACAGAAAGGTTTCTACTCCCCATGGCCTCACTTAGCAAATGTCCTGCTGGCTTCTGTGTGAGTTGTGCCAGTGTCAGAATACCTGAATAATCATGTTTTCATGGGCAGAGGGAGAACAGCCATGCATTGTGGTGAAAATCCTCCTTCAATACACGCTACAGTGTCTTACTCTTGGGTTCAGAGTCAAACTAGTGTCAGACATGGGGAGAAATTGGAAAATATAGTATGTCAGAGAACAAGGAACTGAGGGGGAAGGGTTGTCTTCCTCTGTAGTACAGAAAGTACTTTGGTTGTGTTCCATCTAGTCCATCCTCCGCCTTCATATAGTCTTTGGTCATCCATGAGTTGGCATCACCTCTTTGCAGTGTTTCACAGACTGGTTTAATGGAATAAAAATAACTATGATAAGAAAAGCATAACCAGGTGAAACCTAATTCGTGATTTTTCTGTAAGGGTCTTAAGCAAGGGGTGCAAATAGAAATGGTTGGAAAAGACCATTAAGATCATCAAGTCCAACTGTTAACCTAGTGATGCTAAGTTCACCACTAAACCATGTTCCCAAGCACCACCTCTACATGTCTTTTAAATACCTCTAGGTATACTGACTCCAGCAGTTCCCTGGGCAGCCAGTTCCATTGCTTAACAACCTTTTTGGTGAAGAAAATTTTCATGAAATCCAATCTAAACCTTCCCTGGCACAACTGGAGGCCATTTCCTCTTTTCCTAGCTTCATCCAGGCCTCACAGCCTCCAGTGTTAAGTGAATTGTGACCACTTATCACCTGGCACACAACAAGGCAGAAAACAATACTCATTAACTTGCCAATCTACCAGTCTGAGCTGGCGCACAGCTCCCCCAGAGACAGTCAGTTGCGATACAAAATCCTTTATGATGCAGGCAAGACATTCCCATGTTTCATGCCTTTCCTAATGCAGTCACCAGTAGCCAGGATAGTGGGAGCTGGGAACACCTTTAGAATTTAAACACACAGATAAGAAGAAGCCTGGCTCTCCCTTCAGAAATTTTAAACAGGGAGAGAAGAGGGGCCTAGACCCAAAGTCAATAAAAAGGACATGCGCTTTCCCACTGACTTTGGAGAGTTTTACTAAAGCCTCACTGCAGTGGTTCCAGCTCAATCTACCTTTAGCTGTCACTGACACACTAAAGCTGGCACTACATAAAGAAAACTGAGACACAAGACTTGTTATCAAGAAATAACATTTACAGATGCAGAAGGATCCAGTATGGAAAAGGAAAAACATACACATCAAGAAATGGATGAAATCTGGGCACCTCTGCAAGTTTTTACCGTTTACTTCTAGAATAAAAGAAAGAATCATCCTACCTGGCTGTTTCTTGTCTTCTTTTCTACCTGAAGGTTTTGTGATGACCAGGAGAAGCGATTGTTTTTAGCACCATGCAAAAAGCCACAGCTTCTTTTAAAATCCCTAGGCAGTTTCTCCACAGAGCCCTGTGGGCTACTCCCTAGATGGTCCACGAAGCTCCCTCAGGAACACCACGCTTCCCAGGACCTGGAGGTGAACCTGTGCAGGGGCACACCAAGCACAATCCAGAAGTTACAGAACGTCTCAGTGTGCTTCATGTGCTTGATAAGGTCTTTGAGAGAAAAGGCAAAGTTCCCAAAGCTGTGGGTGGAACATGGCACCGGGTAGCACTGAGTAAATAAAAAGCATTTGATCGTTGGACTCAGGGATGACATTAGGTATTACGAAGGTTTATTGCAAAGGTTTATATACCATAGGCAGGACTCTGAGAGAAATTCAGCCTTAGAAACTTGCTGGAGCAGACTGCTGCAGATAAAACAGCAGCGAGAGGTGCAAATGAGACATCGTGCCCAACTTTTGACACTCCAGAGATATATTTTCTTGGGCAGCACTCAGACAGAGAATTTCCATCACAAAATAGATTCCTCCTCAAAGGTCAGACATTTTGTTAACTCCTGTAAGGACATATAAAACATGCAGATCTTCTGTGGGATAACGGATTATTTGTGAGGGTTATGGCACCAAGTGCAAAAGGATCCTGATCCACACTTCTGGATGCCGTGGTTATGTGTAAAAAAGAACATGTATTTTCAGCTTTTAAGTTATTTGTTTCAATTACCTCTTCAGCCTAAAAAAAAAGCAAAAATTACAGAGATAGTTCTAAGATAGACAAGCGAGCAAGCTAAAAAAAAACCAAAACCAAACCTAAGTACAACTCTGATAGGGTGTAATACAAAAAGTTAAGATTAAAAAAAAAAATCTAAATAATGGCATTTATCAAGCCACAACAACATTGCACATTTTCCTACAATTCAATAACCCAAACTTGCAGTGCTAATTCACAAGCTTAGATTTGCTCCTGTAGGCCTTTTTGCCACCTACTTTTAGATTTGATGACATCTTCTGCCTGAAAAATTCAGAATTTGTGTCAGATTTAAGTAAGTAAGAAAATTTTTTTTCAAAGAAACAAAATTATCTTCTTCCATTCCTTGCAACATACTAAGTTATTGAAGTGAAAGGTTTTCAAAAAAAGTAATTCCTACCTCCTTAACCGTCTTGCCTGTTTGGGGCTTTTTTGTGCTGTTTCTTCTCAGCTAATGAAAAGAAACTCATTAGTACCTCTGTTCTCCAAAACCTTTTTCAAATTAAATCTAGTCTTTGCTTTTCCATGCAACAGATGGGATTGCAAACAGGGCTGTGAAAGCTTACCATTTCACTTACAGTTATCCCAGTAGATAATGGCCCATGAGTATGACTAATAAGGTCACATGGACATCTAAAGAGGGAAGGATAGCAGACTGAGCAACACTGAAATGAGACTTCAAATCCCTTCTCACACCTCTGACAGATTCTAGATGAGTCAGTTAATGCTGCTGAACTTCTATTTTCTTATTCATAAATGGGAATAATAATTCTTCACTTCCTCAAGAGGCCAAGTAGGAGGCATGGGGGGACCTCAATGTGTTTAGAAACACACCAGTGACATCTCAGTACATGACAATTGTTAACGTCTGTCATGCGACAAAGGCATAGGTTACCCCAAAGTCCTGGTAAAACTATTTTTTAAAAAAAAAAAGCCAGTACTCGTCCTTCTGGGCGGTACAAATGAATACTCTTTGTTTCTGCTCACTTTCCAGTTCTTTTATTAGTTCATGGTGATATTATAGAAACAGAAGAATGTCTTCTTAAGGAAAAAGGTGCCACATAGACCAGATTTCAAGTTTAATATCAGTAGTAATAAGACAGCCTCTCCTGCTAACATGTTGCTTCCAAGCACTACAGCTATGAGTCAGCAAGCTGGTAGGAAGGCTTTTACACAGCATTCGGAATAGGTCTTGAAGGGTGCACAAAATTACAGTTCTTTCCTGTCTCTGCTGTGTTGGTCACTAAAGTAAAAATAACTTCAAATTAACAATGCTTAACAATTTGGAAATAAGAGTATATCATGGGATTAAAGATTTCATAGCGTAAGAACTCCCTTTGGGGTTTAAAAAGCTACTATTTAAGAATAACGTGATTTTTAAGGGGAAAAGAAAGACATGCTGCTGCCTAATGGAAAATCATTTTGCAAGAACTGCTTACATGACATGCCCTTCCTTTAACAACCCTCAGCTCTTTCCCAGAAGATTTCTTCCAGAGGACTTCTTTCAAAAGTTGCTGTCCCCTTTACAAAATACAACGTATTCCTCTCTCTCTTCTAGACTGTGGGTGTGACCAATAAACTATTTTTCTCATCATCTGTGAATTCTGTGCTTGTTTGTACAGAGCTACTGAGCGTGTTCCTTCATCCTCAGTTTCTGCTTTAGAAATGTCCTGCTGTGTTGTGGGTTCCTCCTATAGACGTAATGTGCTGGGAAAGAGGCACGGCAATGGCCAGACCTCTCATGACTTCTTGTGGACACTGGTCCTGCCAACAAGCACACCAACCATCCTGAGACAAGAAAGTTTAGCGTGACATTCATGGACGAAGAAGATATTGAGGCTTGTCCCTCTTGATTATCCAAACAGAAGCACAAAACCAATCTAAGTGAAGACTGGTCCTAAAACCCTGATGTGTCCATCATCTACATGATTTCACTTAATGTTTAGGGCAAGGATCAGCCCAACTTCATTCTCTAGGGACTCTCAGGCAGGCTACAAAGACCATAGAGGTTATCTGCTGTACATAACTGAACATTTAAGAACGTGCACTGGTTGGGTGTGAAGAGAAAAAACCACCTTGAGTTAAGGACAATGCAGCTCACACTGGTTTGTTACAAATCTCCCTCCAAACAGAGTAGTTATGCCACAAACCCTCGATGCAGTTTCATAGCCATTGGCTTCAGCACAAAAGCTGTCCTCAGATGCTTGTTTGTCCCCATCCTTAGACTGAGAGCTGATTTGGAAAAAACCAAAACAAACTCAAACAGTGTGTTTGTATGCATTTTTATTGGATCAGTTTCCTTATCCAACTCAATGGCATAAAAGCAATGTCTGCACAGTTGCACAATGTCTGCACAACAAGCTGGCTGGGGTATGGTTATGTCCACTGGAACTTGTTGCCGCATAAGCTATAAACCAGACCTATGGGCTTTTTCAGCTTTCCTCTTTTGTCTTTTTTTTTTTGGTTGTTTGGTTGTTTTGAGTTGGTTTTTTTTACATCTTTTCAACAACTGGGTTCAAAACAGGGTCTCACAGTCTTGTGTTATCACAACCCATTGTGATGCTAGGGTCCAGCTGAGATTAATTTCTTAAGCCAGTGCTCTAGCTGAACGCAGTGTCTCATGGAAGTGTGCTTTCACACTTGGCAATAAAACCAACAAAAGAAATCTCACGGTGGTGCCTACAATTTGGGCCAGAAAGTGGATGTCACTGAATATGAGAACACCTACTGTTGAATATTCAGCTTGACCATTTACTGAGAAGCCTATTTAATGAAGTCTGTTTGCAACAACACAGCGTTAACTTGCCTTCAAAGACACAATTCAAAGCTCCGGAGGGAACTCCCATGTATATTCACGACAGCTACCCAAACTCACTTGCAGAATTTAGAAGTCTCCTACTGAGAAATGTGCCAGCAGATGCTTCCTGACATTTAATGCTAAACAACCTATAATGAGGCTATAAACAGCCTTTCACTCCAAAACATATGAAGGAATAGCACAAGACCCCAGGGAGGGACAGCTCTGTAGAAATGGGGCTGTTGTTCCTCATTAGGATTCAGACGGCCCTCCCTGGTGTTGTTAGCTCCAGTTTGATTTGTTCTAAGGCATGTCTGTTTGTCAAAGGCAAACAGACTCCCTGACGCTTGCACCATGATAGAAAATAAAAAATAGGAGGTGTAGATAAAGAAAGGGGGTGACAATCTGGGGCTAAAAGCAGCAGATGGTCACGCAATCCTTAGAGCCCACTGCCCTGGTGAGAACTCCTGACCAAAGTTTCCATTTTAACCATTGTCACTTTCCAGTGAATTTCAGGAAGATTCCCTTTGGCTGCCCTGAGAAGTCTGTTTGCCAGCAGTTTGTTACAATGCCAGTGACATAACCTTAGAAGTGACAGTTTCTGAGGTTTCTGGAGAAATGGGCAAGTTTCAGTCATGGCTGAATAGACAGAGAGAAATTTTTCAGCTCTCTGAATTGTCTTATTAGCAGTTAAATGCAGAGAACATTTATGAGACAAGAACATTAAAAGGCAGCAGAGACATCTCTATAAAATATGAGAACAGTAATAGAATTAAATTGGCCCCAGTGAAGGTGTAGTTCATCCTCAGATAGGCACGGATGGAGTGTTCAGACCTCTCATGGTTGGAGATACGCCATGGCTCGTGCAAGCTTTCAGCTCAAGGAAACCTCACTTCTTCTGTGACTGAAGTTAATATCATTAACATGATCCATTGTTAGCTTCATTAACGCTACAGGACTTTGAACTCATAACAGGATCATAAATTTGAATTTGACCCCACGCACCTAACTGTGCAAACAAATAAAAGATCACAAAACATGCATTAAAACTTGTAGCTGTTTAACAGACACAAACTCCTACAACTGAAAGCCTTTAAAATATTACTGCAAGCAACCATAGAACATACCTTTGTCTAGCATCAACCATCCTGAATTAGTCAGCAAGCTCTAAAACGTCGCAAAATACTTTTACTGAACACACCACATAAAAAATTGCAATGGGATTCAGTAAGAGCTGCATAGTGTGTGCAGGAGTTCAAATCTCCACAAAAGCAGACTCAGACACACCATTACCCATTCTGGCAGAAAAGAAATTTTGGTGAAGGACTTCCAGAAACATAATGCTTGCCCTGTTTATAACAAAAGATTACCATCAAAATACTCTGTAAACACGGCAGGCGAGGCAGAGAACATGAGACTCACCTTCCTCCTGTGGAATGAGATATGGTAGGACATTTCCCAGCCCAGCATAAAAGCTACAATACTGTATGCTAGTCAAGGACTCTTCTGAGTGTTTGAATTTTCCAGATGAGGTGGACATCTCCAACCTGCAACATTGCACAGTCCGTGCCAAGTGCCCTTAGCGAAACTGACCTGCTGCTTCCAGAGGGTGAGAATGCATCCCACTGGTCAAATTCCCACCTGGTGTTCACCTTGGTGGCTTCAGATGACTCGGTTTCCATCCTCAGAAGCTGCTCCCTTGAAGGACTGCAATGGTTTGACCCTGGCCAGTGGCCAAGTGCCCATACAATTGCTCTGTCACCCTCCTTCTCTGCTAGACAAGGGGAGAAAATATATTGAAGGGCCCGTGGTTTGAGATAAGGACAGGGAGATCACCCTCATCTACTGTACTGGACAAAACAGACTTGATTTTGGGGAAATTTGTTAAATTTATTAAAGAACAAATCAGAGAAGAGTAGGGAGAGAGAAAAAATATATCTTAAAAAAAGAATAACACCTTCCCCCCATCCCTCCCTTCCTTCCGGGAAAAACATCAATCCCAGTTTAACCACCTTCTCTACCCCGAGCAGCACAGGGGGCAGGGAATGGGGGCTATGGTCAGTTCATCTGATGTTGTCTCCACTGCCGCTTCTTCCTCTGTGGGAGGGCTCCTCAGTCTTCCCCAGGGCCATTGTGGGGTCCCTCTCATGGGAGACAAACTTCACACGCCTTTCTCCAGCACAGGCCCTCTCATGAGCGGCAGTCTGCCCCAACATGAGTGTCTCCATGGGTTGCAGTCCTTCAGGGACAAACTGCTCCAGTATGAGTCCCCCACGGCATCACAGAAGTCCTGCCACCCAACCTACTTGGCGTGGGCTTCTGTCCCTCCACGAGCTACAGGCTCTGGCAGCAACCCGCTGCAGCACTGGCTTCCCACAGGTTACAGCCCCCTTCAGGTATCCACCTGCTCCACTATGGGGTCCTCCACGGTCAACAGGTGGACATCTACACCCCATCACCTCCATGGGCTGCAGGGGGACAGCCTGTTCACCGTGGGCTTCACCACAGCCAGGGGGACTCTCCACTCCGGCACCTGGAACACATCCTCTCCTTGCCACCCCTTCTTCACTGACCCTGGTGTCTTCACATATTCTCACTCCTCTGTCTCTCTGCCAGCTGTTGTGTGGCGCATTTCTTCTTTCTCTGTTTCTTAAATGTATTTTCACCGAGGCATTCCCGTCCTATCATCACTGGTGGGCTCAGCCTTGGCCAGCGGTGGGTCTGTCTTTGGAGCCGGCTGGCATTGGCTCTATTAGCCTTAGGGGAAGCTTCTAGCAGCTTTTTGCAGAAGCCACCCCTGCACACCCCGGCCACTAAAATCCTGCCAGGCAAACACAGTACAAGGACACATTGCAGCATATCCCCTTCCTACACATGACTCTCACTGAGAGTCAGTCAACTCACAAAGAAGTTGTTAATTAATTGTCTCATGCCTCATCATATCTGCCTTCTCTTGCCATGAAAATCCATGTTTTTTCATCAGGAATGGTGGGATACTACCCGGATTGGCATTACTGCAAGTTTTGGATCTTCACAATTTGCGAAGATTTGGTGTGTCCCAAGAGGTGCCTGATGCTGCAAAGACTCTGAAATAGGTTTGGGGAGGGAAAATTAACAGGAATTATATTTTTCTAGGACTTTTCATATATTCTGTTCTTCTGAGCACATGGTTTCCCCTCTACTCTGGGGACAGTAAGAGTTAAGACAGCATCACAGACATACCTAAAAACTTATGGTTTCCCCAGCAATATTCAGACTTCAGAAAAAAGGCATCTGACAAATATGAGCAAGAGAAATAATTTCAAAAATGACACCCCGAATAGAGTTTAAAAATCACAGGAGAGTAAGTTAAACAAGGAAATTATCTTGTTAGCATTGTTTCTCCTTTTTCCTACATGCTTTTGGAGAGCCTGAGTACGTTCCTTGCACACTAGGGACGTCAGATATTGAGAGATGTGAATTCAAAAACGCTGCGAAGACGCCTGTAGTAACCCCCAGCTACTGAAATAAACATATGTTTTAGCGTTGCAAAATCATTAGACTTCCTGCTCTCTCCCATCTTGTCTCAAGAAAAGATAAAGGCTGCATATAATAGGTGCCCTACTTACCTAAGGCTTTGATGTCTCAGAACTCTCTGTTCACAGAAGTTGGAAACGATTTCTGAAGGAGCCTCAGCGAATGTGAATTTACAACCCAGCGAGGCGCTGTGCTTTCTGAGAGGGTCGGCTTCAGCACCACATCTGCGAGACTTCAAATGAGAGAAGAAAGTTGTTTTGTATTTACTGTTCCAGTTTCCCTCTCCACTGCCTCTGGACGCTGCCAAGCCCTAGAAGATGTGTTTTTTCTCGGGACAGGTTCTACGGTGAACTTCTGTGAACCATATCTGAAGAGAAATACTCTCTTGAGAAACTTTGGCTTTCCTTGCAGGGGCCGGAGTGTGAAATACAACCCATTAGATACATTGGCTTTTCTTCAGACACACGTACATGCACTTCACTTTGAAACAGCTACCTGAACCAGTGGGCAAGCCCATGACTAAGCCAGAGCAGTCCTACAACCCCATAGACAGGGTCCTGAGACATTGGCAAAGCACAGACAGTTGTTTGAGGGCTTGGATTCCTCCTTCCTAATTTAACTACAGGGATCAGTTCGCAAAGATTGTGCCTAAACCAGTCACCTGGGAGCCTTTCCAAGTCTCCAACCATAAAACACTCCTGGATCTTGCCCTTAGAGGTAACCTCTCACCACCGGGTGTCATGCCGTGCCTTCTGCTGTGAGGAAAAGCAAGTGAATAGTGTTTCTCCTTGGGGACACTCCAGACAGCTGCATGGACCAAGCTATTGATCTGGATGATGGGAGGAAGACGTACTCTTCCATGTACACCCTGAGGAGAGCTGGGATTCTGCTGTGCTTATGGGGCTGCCCTTCCCATCACGCCTTTGGTCTGGGTGGTGGATTGGGGTTTTGATGAGAAGCAGGCAACATGGGGGTACGTGCTGCGGTTGCACAGACCATCCCACCATTGCATGCACTCATGAGGAGGTAGAAAAGTCAGCTTGCTTGATAGCATGAAAATAAACCAAAGTTTGAATTGTGCTTCAACCTTAATGCTATTTAAACAAAGACCCTACATATGTAGTAAGCTTCTACCATCCCCTTTAAAATATTTTTCCCAGACAATCATGGTTTCTTGTGGTTTTTGTCATGTTTCATGAGCCTTTGTTCCAAGTTCTCTATTAATGGCCTCATTGTGCTGTACTGGAGCAATATCCCTGCCAGCTCCAAAGAAAAACAGTGTGATTAACCTGGCAGGGTGAACCCTGTGCTTGTTTGGAGAGGCACTAGGCCAGGAAAACCACAACACTTGCAGGATCTCATCCTTGTATTTCTGCACAGCACCAGAGTGTGCAGTATCACCATTCGTGAGGCAGGATCCTAACAGAGGTAGGACCTTGAGTGAGTGGTGAAGGACAAAGTGTGGGGGTCTACAGAGCCATAATGGCTCCAGAGACCTGTCTCATCTGACTAACAAATCAAACCAGAAGGAACACAAATCCTCCAGCATTGTTTCTGCTGCAGAGGCAAACTATGTTCTTTTCTTGATTGTGCTAGAACTAGATGTTGCATTTTCTTCGTTATTTGCAATGCTAGTCACATGGGAAGAAATCACTGAAGGGCTGAAGTGCTTGTTTTTAATAGGAAAAAAAAAAAGTCTGCCTAGAATTCCTATTTTATAGAGCTATATAGTCAGAAGAAAAGAAGGCGGTGAGAACTCTAACTAACAAAAATATCTCAGTCCTCAGAGGGCTGACCTGCTGTTTACCACAAGCAGGTGACAGGGTCAATTGAGAAGCCTCCAGCAGTCAAGGCCCTTTGACTGGGAAAAGCATTGCTCAGGACAGAGATGCCAAAGGAGCTTGGAAAGTTATCTGAAGCTGTGAAAAAGAGCTGAGTGGAGCACAACTCCATATCGAATAGTAGAATGGTTAAGGCTGGAAGGGACCTTGAAGATCATCTCCTCATCAACTCCCCTGCTGTGAGCAGGGGAGCAACCTAGGCTAGTGGGTTCTCTCCCACTAGCCCAGGTTGCTCAAAGCCCCATCCAACATGGTCTTGAACCTCTCCAGAGATGGGGCATCCCCAGCTTCCTTGGACAACTTGTTCTAGTGCTTCACCACCCTCATGGTGAAGAATTTATTCCCAATATCTAATCTAAATCTACCCTCTTTCAGTTTCAGGCCATTGTCCCTAGCCTTATCACTACAGGCCCTTTTAGAAAGCCCTTCTCCAGCTTGCCTGTAGGCCCCCTTCAGGTATTGGAAGGCCACTATTAGGTCACCCCAGAGCCTTCTGTTTTCTAAGCTGAATAACCCCATGACTCGAAAGAATACTTCTGCTTGAACACAAATTCATTAACCAACATATCCTTGAGTATTCGAGCAAGATGTACTAGCCAGATAATTAAGGGAATCTTTGTGCTACCCATAGCCCATGGGGAATGGAACATATATTTAGTTTTAGCTTATTTCTAACCAACTATTCAGTGGGATGGTGAAGTGGAGAATACTGCCTGATGCTTCCAGGAGACTTCTGAAGTACCAAAGCATACAGCCTGGCAATGCTTTGTTATCTTCCTTCTTTATTCTAGACCTAATTACAAGCTGATTGGGTCCATGTGGGTTCATTTCAGCAAATAATGCTTTTCTGGTAAACCTGCAGCTAAACAACCCCAGTCAAACCGCTCATCTTCTCTGTCTCTGAACACCCAACCTACTGTCAAAAATGTGTAATAAAGTAAGAACCAGTGTCTGAAAGCCTCAAGCCAAACAAAAAAGCGCAAGGAAGCTAAACACTTTCAAACCATCAATCAACAGAGCAAGACACTAACAGCTGATCTCCATTTCTTAATGCTTTAGCAGCCAGGTGGAGAGTATCTTCCTGGGAGAGGTGATGGATGGATTCGAAGTTACTGAGCTCAATGTGGAGTTGATGTGATGCACAATGGCCTGGGCAATGTTGTAGATTGCAGGTGAAATGATTGACTGGTCCTTCCATGGCTCTAATTCTGTGGATGTTATACACACTGCAGTCATTGTTGCTTTGTTGGAGTACAGGAAAAGGCTGTAATAACTTGTAGTGAATTGGGCAGATGGTGGGGAGGTAAACAATGAGAGAACTAGTGGGCTCTTCTCTCACAGAGGTTGATGGCTTTTAGTTTCTCGAGAGGATAACTTTCAAAACTCATCCTAGTGATGTTTTGTGCCAAGTCACGCTTTTCTGTCAGTCTTCTAAAACCACATTGCATGACTCAAATGAAACCCACAGCATGGACGAAATTGGCTACAGCATACGCACTTGGTTTACTGATGCTCATAATATTACAAGAATGGTGCTCCGCAGAACAGATGTCAGTTAATGCCAAGGGTGAGCTGGTTTGCGGATGGCGCTGGATAGATACTGGACACTAAGCAGTATCAATGTTAAGGAGCAAAACATATTTCTGTATCTCCCAGCTCATTATCCCACACCATGCAGAGAAAATTGTTAAGTGGGATATACCCAAGGCACATTTCCTTTTTGTCCTCCCTCTCTATTTCTCTTTGGTTCAAACCTCACACATGTCAGCTAACGATTTCCAGATTTCAGCAAAATGCCTGATTGTTATGGTTACTCCAGGCAGCCCAGGTGAATTCTGCAGAGTTTCTCAATGCCAGAAACAAAAGATTGGACATGGACAGAAGCATGACTCAGGCTTGGCTGTCTGGACAAAAAAAAATGTGAAGTTATGAAATACAAGAGAAAGCCGGTAAATGACTTGTCAAGGACAGAGAGGTGGTGGAGGCTCCGTACCTGGAGATATTCAAGACCAGGCATGATGGGGCTCTGAGCAACCTGATGTTGATGTTGTTAAAGATATCCCTGCTTACTGCAGGGGGGTTGGACAAGATGACCTTTAAAAGTCCCTTTCAAACCAATGCATTCTGTGGATCTGTGATTCTATAATAGAGAAGAAAAGGACTTCCCATGCAAAATGTATCAGCCTCCATTTTGTTTTCTGTTACTTTTAGTGGAGAAAAGCATTCACTCACACCACTAAATCTGTGAAGTTCAAAGGCCATTTACTACTTACAGAGACGTCTTTTTATTGTGAAAGGGCCCAAAACATACCTAAGTGAAAGAGGTGATCACCAAGTGCCACCATGCTAATTGTCTGGCACCTGCTAGGAAGCATATCTGGCACCCACTGGCTTATGACCAGGGAAACCTCTTTGCTTCTGCTGGTACAGAAATGTGGAAATCTGGTTTAATGTGTGAGCTCATGAGTCACCCAGTGGAAGAGGTTTTTCTTGTCACCCTGGGGTTGTCACATTCATTTTTCAAGGATGGTCCCAAGGAAAAAAGTCACTGGCCTAAATATCTGTGAAGCAAAACTTCCTCTGGCAGAGGTTTTTATTTAATTTCCTTCATATCTTCTCACTTTCAGAAAATGGATTTGATAGCATTCAGCACCTCGTGGGTGACTGAAGCCTCTGCACCTCCTTCATTAGGGGAGTAACAGCAAGAGTCGAATTAATTGGGATGCCAGCTGAAAGAGCCAATTAGTTGTTTTTCACTGGTTTCAATATCTAGGCTGGACTACAAGCTCCCCCTGGAGAAAAACGTGTGGGTTTTGCTCATGCAATATTATCAGATTAAATAAAGAGTGTTTTGGAGAAACCATCTGAAATACAGTATCTTTATGTCTAGCACTGGCTGTAGTCTCCAGCTGATGGCTGTTTGCTACTTCCAGTGGGAACAAGAGGGGCTAAGAAGAAAATGCCCCAAAGATTTCACACGTGCAGTATGTGAGGGTTGAGACGTATCTGTGCGGGAGTGAGTGGTTTCATTGAAAAATGTTTCAAAACTGAAGAAGAAACATCTCCGAAACACAGAAAGTATTTTTGTCTTCAGACTCATGCCCC